>NW_026047168.1:300000-600000 GCF_023864275.1 Schistocerca cancellata | reverse complement strand
TTTTGGAGAGAGGGACATCAGTTGCACCACAGACCGGGAGGAGGATGCGTAGCACAATAGAATTTCTTTCTTCAGTAAGCATTTTTTTGTGTTTGATACCTTTGGAATTTTGGTTTTTAATGTGATTTTAAAATGACCTTTTTCATGATTGAAATTTACTATCTCGTTGTTTCCTCACAGCAGGTCAACTTGTGTATGGTTGCAACATTACGGTCCCATTGAGTACATTTTGGAGAGAGGGATATCAGTTGCACCACTGGGCGGCAGGAGTGTAACTGGCACAATACATTTTTTTCTTCGGTAAGCATTTTTTTGTGTTTGATACCTTTGGAATGTTGGTTTTTCATGTTGATTTTAAAATGACCTTTTTCATGTTTGAAACTTACTAACTCGTTTTTTCCTCACAGCAGGTCAATTTGTGTGTGGTTGCAACATTACGGTCCCATTGAGTACATTTTTGGAGAGATGGACATGAGTTGCACCACAGGGCGGGAGGAGGGTTATAGCACGATACATTAAATTCCTTCGCAAAGAATTTTTTTGTGTTTGATACTTTTGGAATTTTGTTTTTCATGTGGATTTTAAAACGACCTTTTTCATGTTTGAAATGTACTAACTCGTTTTTTCCTCACAGCAGTTCAACTTGTGTGTGGTTGCAACATTACGGTCCCATTGAGTACATTTTTGGAAAAAATGACATCAGTTGCACCACAGGGCGGGAGGTGGGTTCCTAGCACGGTACATTTTCTTTCTTCGGTAAGCATTTTTTTGTGTTTGATATTTTTGGAATTTTGGTTTTTGATGTAGATTTTAAAAAGGCCTTTTTCATGTTTGAAATGTAATAACTCGTTTTTCCTCACTGCTGGTCAACTTGTGTATGGTTGCAACATTACGGTCCCATAGAGTACATTATTGGAGAAAGGGACATCAGTTGCACCACAGGGCGGGAGGAGGGTGCCTAGCACGATACATTTTCTTTCTTCGGTAAGCATTTTTTTGTGTTTGATACTTTTGGAGCTTTGGTTTTTCATGTTGATTTTAAAATGACCTTTTGCATGTTCGAAATGTACTGAATCGTTTTTTCCTCACAGCAGGTCAACTTGTGTGTGGTTGCAACGTTACGGTCCCATTGAGTACATTTTTGGAAAAAATGACATCAGTTGCACCACAGGGCGGGATGTGGGTTCCTAGCACGATACATTTTCTCTCTTCGGTAAGCATATTTTTGTGTTTGATATTTTTGGAATTTTGGTTTTTCATGTTGATTTTAAAATGACCTTTTTCATGTTTGAAATGTACTAACTCGTTATTTACTCACGGCAGGTCAACTTGTGTGTGGTTGCAACATTATGGTAACATTGAGTACATTTTTTAGAAAGGGACATCAGTTGCACCACAGGACGGGAGGAGGGTGCCTAGCACGATACATTTTCTTTGTTCGGTAAGCATTTTTTGTGTTTGATAATTTTAAATTTTGGTTTTTCATGTTGATTTTAAAATGACCTTTTGCATGTTCGAAAAGTACTGAATCGTTTTTTCCTCACAGCAGGTCAACTTGTGTGTGGTTGCAACATTACGGTCGCATTGAGTACATTTTTGGAGAGAGGGAAATCAGTTGCACCGCAGGGCGGGAGGAGGGTGCCTAGCACAATACATATTCTTTCTTCGGTAAGCATGATTTGTGTTTGATACCTTTGGAATTTAGGTTTTACATGTTCATTTCAAAATGACCTATTGCATATTTGAAATGTACTAAATCGTTTTTTCCTCACAGCAAGTCAACTTGTGTGTGGTTGCAATATTACGGTCCCATTGAGTACACTTTTGGAGAGAGGGAAATCAGTTGCACCACAGGGCGGGAAGAGGGTGCCTAGCGCAATACATTTTCTTTCATCGATAAGCATTTTTTTTTTTGTGTTTGATAGTTTTGGAATTTTGGTTTTTCATGTTGATTTTAAAATGACCTTTTAAATATTTGCAATGTACTAACTCGTATTTTCCTCACAGCAGGTCAAATTGTGTGTGCTTGCAACATTACGGTCCGATTGAGTACATTTTTCGAGAAAGGGACATCAGTTGCACCACAGGGCGGTATTAGGGTGCCTAGCACGATATATTTTCTTTCTTAGGTTTGCATTTTTTTGTGTTTGATACTTTTGGAATTTTGGTTTTTCATGTTGATTTTAAAATGACCTTTTTCATGTTTGAAATGTACTAACTCGTTTTTTACTCACGGATGGTGAACTTGTGTGTGGTTGCAACATTACGGTAACATTGAGTACATTTTTGGAGAAAGGGACATCAGTTGCACCACAGGACGGGAGGAGGGTGCCTAGCACAATACATTTTCTTTCTCGGTAAGCATTTTTTGTGTTTGATAATTTTGGAATTTTGGTTTTTCAAGTTGATTTTAAAATATCAATTATCATGTTTCAAATGTACGAACTCGTTTTTTCCTGACAGCAGGTCAACTTGTGTGTGGTTTGAACATTACAGTCCCATTGTGTACATTCTTTGGGAAAGGGACATCAGTTGCACCACAGGGCGGGAGGAGGGTGACTAGCACAATACATTTTCTTTCGTCGGTAAGCATTTTTTTGTGTTTGATACTTTTGGAATTTTGGTTTTTCATGTTGATTTTAAAATGACCTTTTGCGTGTTTGAAATGTACTAAATCGTTTTTTCCTCTCAGCAGGTCAACTTGTCTGTGGTTGCAACATTACGGTCCCATTGAGTACATTTTTGGAGAGAGGGACATCAGTTGCACCACTGGGCGGAAGGAGGGTGCATAGCACGAAACATTTTCTTTCTTCGGTAAGCATTCTTTGTGTTTGATACTTTTGGAAATTTGGTTTTTAATGTGATTTTAAAATGACCTTTTTCATGTTTGAAATATACTATCTCGTGTTTCTTCACAGCAGGTCAACTTGTGTGTGGTTGCAACATTACAGTCCCTATGAGTACATTTTTGGAGAGAGGGACATCAGTTGCACCACAGGGCTGGAGGAGGGTGCCTAGCACAATACATTTTCTTTCTTCGGTAAGCATGATTTGTGTGTGATACCTTTGGAATTTAGGTTTTACATGTTCATTTGAAAATGACCTTTTTCATGTTTGAAATGTACTAACTCTTTTTTTCCTCACAGCAGCCAACTTGTGTGTGGTTGCAACATTACGGTCCCATTGAGTACATTTTTGGAGAGAGGGACATCAGTTGCACCACAGGTCGGGAGGAGGGGGTCTAGCTTGATACATCTTCTTTCTTCGGTAAGCATTTTTTTGTGTTCGATAGTTTTGGAATTTTGGTTTTTCATGTTGATTTTAAAATGACCTTTTTCCGGTTTGAAATGTACTAACTCGTTTTTTCCTCACAGCAGGTCAACTTGTGTGTGGTTGCAACATTACGGTCCCATTGAGTACATTGTTGGAGAAAGGGACATCAGTTGCACCACATTGCGGGAGGAGGGTGCCTAGCACGATACATTTTCTTTCATCGGTAAGCATTTTTTTGTGTTTGATACTTTGGAATTTTGGTTTTTCATGTTGATTTTAAAATGACCTTTTGCATGTTCGAAATGTACTAACTCATATTTTCCTCACAGCAGGTCAACTTGTGTGTGGTTGGAGCATTACCGTCCCTTTGAGTACATTTTTGGAGAAAGGGACATCAGTTGCACCACAGGGCGGGAGGAGGGTGCCTAGCACGATACATTTTCTTTCTTCGGTAAGCATTAATTGTGTTTGATACCTTTGGAATTTAGGTTTTACATGTTCATTTTAAAATGACCTTTTGCATCTTTGAAATGTACTGAATTGTTTTTCCTCACAGCAGGTCAACTTGTGTGTGGTTGCAACATTACTGTCCCATTGAGTACATTTTTGGACAGAGGGACATCAGTTACAGCAAAGGGCGGGAGGAGGGTGCGAAGCTCGATACATTTTCTTTCTTCGGTAAGCATTTTTTTGTGTTTGACACTTTCGGAATTTTGGTTATTTCATGTTGATTTTAAATTACCTTTTTCATGTTTGAAATGTACTAACTCTTTTTTTCCTTACAGCAGGTCAACTTGTATCTGGTTGCAATATTACGGTCCCATTGAGTACATATTTGGAGAGAGGGAAATCAGTTGCACCACAGGGCGGGAGGAGGGTGCCTAGCACAATACATTTTCTTTCATCGGTAAGCATTTTTTTTTGTGTTTGATAGTTTTGAAATTTTTTTTTAACGTTGATTTTAAAATGACCTTTATCATGTTTGAAATGTACTAACTCGTTTTTTCCCTCACAGCAGGTCAACTTGTGTGTGGTTGCAACATTACGGTCCAATTGAGTACATTTTTGGAGAAAGGGACATCAGTTGCACCACAGGGCGGGAGGAGGGTGCGGAGCACGATACATTTTCTTTCTTCGGTAAGCATTTTTTTGTGTTTGATACATTTGGAATTTTTGTTTTTCATGTTGATTTTAAAATGACCTTTTTCAAGTTTGATATGTACTAACTCGTTTTTTCCTCACAACAGGTCAACTTGTGTGTGGTTGCAACATTATGGTCCCATTGAGTACATCTTTGGAGAAAGGGATTTCAGTTGCACCACAGGGCTTGAGGAGGGTGCAGAGCACGATTCATTTTCTTTCTTCGGTAAGCATTTTTTTGTGTTTGATACTTTTGGAATTTTGGTTTTTCATGTTGTTATTAAAATGACCTTTTTCATGTTTGTAATTTACTAACTCGTTTTTTCCCTCTCAGCAGGTCAACTTGTGTGTGGTTGCAACATTACGGTCCCATTGAGTACATTTTTGGAGAAAGGGACATCAGTTGCACCACAGGGCGGGAGGAGGGTGCCTATCACGATTCATTTTCTTTCTTCGGTAAGCATTTTTTTGTGTTTGATACTTTTGGAATTTTGTTTTTTCATGTTGATTTTAAAATGACCATTTTCATGTTTGATATGTACTAACTCGTTTTTTCCTTACAGCAGGTCAACTTGTGTGTGGTTGCAACATTACGGTCCCATTGAGTACATGTTTGGAGAAAGGAACATCAGTTGCACCACAGGGCGCGAGGAGGGTGCAGAGCACAATACATTTTCTTTCTTCGGTATGCATTATTTTATGTATGATACTTTTTGAATTTTGGTTTATCATGTTGATCTTAAAATGATGTTGATCATGTTTGAAATGTACTAACTCGTTTTTTCCTCACAGCAGGTCAACTTGTGTGTGGTTGCAGCATTACGGTCCCATTGAGTACATTTTTGGAGAAAGGGACATCAGTTGCACCACTGGGCGGGAGGGGGGTGCAGAGCTCGATACATTTTCTTTCTTCGGTAAGCATTTTTTTGTGTTTGATACTTTTGGAATTTTGGTTTTTCATGTTGATTTTAAAATGACCTTTATCATGTTTGAAATGTACTAACTCGTTTTTTCCCTCACAGCAGGTCAACTTGTGTGTGGTTGGAACATTACGGTCCCATTGAGTACATTTTTGGGGAAAGGGACATCAGTTGCACCACAGGGCGGGAGGAGGGTGCCTAACAGGAAACAATACTCTTTTTTCGGTAAGCATTTTATTTTGTTTAATTCTTTTCGAATTATGGTTTTCATGTTGATTTTAAAATGACCATTTTCATGTTTGGTATGTACTAACTTGTTTTTTCCTTACAGCAGGTCAACTTGTGTGTGGTTGCAACATTACGGTCCCATTGAGTACATTTTTGGAGAAAGGGACATCAGTTGCACCACAGGGCGTGAGGAGGGCGAAGAGCACGATTCATTTCCTTTCTTCGGTAAGCATTTTTTTGTGTTTGATACTTTTGGTATTTTCGTTTTTCATGTTGATTTTAAAATGACCTTTATCATGTTCGAAATGTACTAACTCGTTTTTTCCTCACAGCAAGTCAATTTGTGTGTGGTTGCCATATTCCGGTACCATTGAGTACATTTTTGGAGAAAGGGACATCAGTTGCACCACAGGGCGGGTGGAGGGTGCCTAACAGGAAACATTACTCTTTTTTCGGTTAGCATTTTATTTTGTTTAATGCTTTTCGAATTTTGGTTTTTCATGTTGATTTTAAAATGACCTTTATCATGTTTGAAATGTACTAACTCGTTTTTTCCCTCACAGCAGGTCAACTTGTGTGTGGTTGCAACATTACGGTCCCATTGAGTACATTTTTGGGGAAAGGGACATCAGTTGCACCACAGGGCGGTATTAGGGTGCCTAGCACGATATATTTTCTTTCTTAGGTTTGCATTTTTTTGTGTTTGATACTTTTGGAATTTTGGTTTTTCATGTTGATTTTAAAATGACCTTTTTCATGTTTGAAATGTACTAACTCGTTTTTTACTCACGGATGGTCAACTTGTGTGTGGTTGCTACATTACGGTAACATTGAGTACATTTTTGGAGAAAGGGACATCAGTTGCACCACAGGACGGGAGGAGGGTGCCTAGCACGATACATTTTCTTTCTTCGGTAAGCATTTTTTGTGTTTGATAATTTTGGAATTTTGGGTTTTCAAGTTGATTTTAAAATATCAATTATCATGTTTGAAATGTACGAACTCGTTTTTTCCTGACAGCAGGTCAACTTGTTTGTGGTTTGATCATTACAGTCCCGTTGTGTACATTTTTTGGGAAAGGGACATCAGTTGCACCACAGGGCGGGAGGAGGGCGAAGAGCACGATTCATTTCCTTTCTTCGGTAAGCATTTTTTTGTGTTTGATACTTTTGGTATTTTCGTTTTTCATGTTGATTTTAAAATGACCTTTATCATGTTCGAAATGTACTAACTCGTTTTTTCCTCACAGCAAGTCAACTTGTGTGTGGTTGCAACACTACGGTCCCATTGAGATCATTTTTGTATAAAGGGACATCAGTTGCACCACAGGGCGGGAAGAGGGTGCAGGCCACGATATATTTTCTTTCTTCGGTAAGCATTTTATTGTGTTTGATGCTTTTGGAATTTTGGTTTTTCATGTTGATTTTAAAATGACCTTTATCATGTATGAAATGTACTAACTCGTTTTTTCCTCACAGCAGGTCAACTTGTGTGTGGTTGCAATTTTACGGTCCCATTGAGTACATTTTTGGGGAAAGGGACATCAGTTGCACCACAGGGCGGGAGGAGGGTGCCTAGCACGATCCATTTTCTTTCTACGGTAATCATTTTTTTGTGTTTGATACTTTTGGAATTTTGGTTCTTCATGTTGATTTTAAAATGACCTTTTTCATGTTTGAAATGTACTAACTCGTTTTTTCCCTCACAGCAGGTCAACTTGTGTGTGGTTGCAACATTACGGTCGCATTGAGTACATTTTTGGAGAAAGGGACATCAGTTGGACCGCAGTTCGGGAGGAGGGTGCCTGGCACGATACATTTTCTTTCTTCGGTAAGCATTTTTTTGTGTTTGATACTTTTGGTATTTTCGTTTTTCATGCTGATTTTAAAATGACCTTTTGCTTGTTTGTAATGTACTAAATCGTTTTTTCCTCACAGCATGTCAACTAGTGTGTTGTTGCAACATTACGGTCCCATTGAGTACATTTTTGGAGAAAGTGACATCAGTTGCACCACAGGGCGGGAGGAGGGTGCCTAGCACGAAACATTTTCTTTCTTCGGTAAGCATTATTTGTGTTTGATACCTTTGGAATTTAGGTTTACATGTTCATTTTAAAATGACCTTTTTCATGTTTGAAATGTACTAACTCGTTTTTTCCTCACTGCAGGTCAAATTGTGAGTGGTTGCAACATTACGGTCCCATTGAGTACATTTTTGGACAGAGGGACATCAGTTGCACCACAGCGCGGGAGGAGGGTGCCTAGCACAATACGTTTTCTTTCTTCGGTAAGCATTTTTTTGTGTTTGATACTTTTGGAATTTTGGTTTTTCATGTTGATCTTAAAATGACCTTTTTCATGTTTGAAATGTACTAAATCGTTTGTTCCTCACAGCATGTCAACTTGTGTGTGGTTGCAACATTACGGTCCCATTGAGTACATTTTTGGAGAGAGATACAACACTTGCACCACTGGGCGGGAGGAGGGTGCCTAGCACAATACATTCTTTTTCTTCCGTAAGCATTTTTTTTTTTGTTTGATAGTTTTGGAATTTTGGTTTTTCATGTTGATTTTATAATGATCTTTTACATCTTTGAAATGTACTAACTCGTTTTTCCCTCACAGGAGGTCAACTTGTGTGTGGTTGCAACATTACGGACCCATTGAGTACATTTTTGGAGAAAGGGACATCAGTTGCACCAGAGGGCGGGACAAGGGTGCCTAGCACAATACATTTTCATACTTCGGTAAGCATTTTATTGTGTTTGATACTTCTGAAATTTTGGTTTTTCATGTTGATTTTAAAATGACCTTTTTCATATTTGAAATGTACTAACCCGTTTTTCCCTCACAGCACGTCAACTTGTATGTGGTTGCAACATTACGGTCCGATTGAATACATATTTCGAGAGAGCGACATCAGTTGCACGGAGGGCGGTATTAGGGTGCCTAGCACGATACATTTTCTTTCTTCGGTAAGCATTTCTTTGTGTTTGATACTTTTGAAATTTTTGTTTTTCATGCTGATTTTAAAATGACCTTTTGCTTGTTTGAAATGTACTAAATCGTTTTTTCCTCACAGTACGTCAACTAGTGTGTGGTTGCAACATTACGGTCCCATTGAGTATATTTTTGGAGAGAGGGACATAAGATGCACCACAGGGCGGGAGGAGGGTGAATAGCACAATTCATTTTGTTTCTTCGGTAAGCATTTCTTTGTGCCTGATACCTTTGGAATTTTGGTTATTCATGTTAATTTTAAAATGACCTTTTTCATGTTTGAAATGTACTAACTCGTTTTTTCCTCACAGCAGGTCAACTTATGCATGGTTGCAACATTACGGTCCCATTGAGTAAATTTTTGGAGAAAGGGACATCAGTTGCACCACAGGGCGGGAGGAGGGTGCCTACCACGAAATACTTTCTTTCTTCGGTAAGCATTATTTGTGTTTGATACCTTTGGAATTTAGGTTTTACATGTTCATTTTAAAATGACTTTTTTCATGTTTGAAATGTACTAACTCGTTTTTTCCTCACTGCAGGTCAACTTGTGAGTGGTTGCAACATTACGGTCCCATTGAGTACATTTTTGGACAGAGGGACATCAGTTGCACCACAGGGTGGGAGGAGGGTGCGGAGCACGATACATTTTCTTTCTTCGGTAATCATTTTTTTCTGTTTGATAGTTTTGGAATTTTGGTTTTTCATGTCAATTTAAAATGACCTTTTTCATGTTTGAAATGTACTAACTCGTTTTTTTATCACAGCAGGTCAACTTGTGTGTGCTTGCAACATTACGGTCCCATTGAGTGCATTTTTGGAGAAAGGTATATCAGTTGCAATACAGGGCGGGAGAGGGTGCAGACCATGATACATTTTCTTTCTTCGGTGAGCATTTTATTGTGATTGCTGCTTTTGGAATTTTTGTTTTTTATGTTGATTTTAAAATGAACTTTATCATGTATGAAATGTACTATTTCGTTTTTTCCTCACAGCAGGTCAACTTGTGTGTGGCTGCAACATTACGGTCCCATTGAGTACTTTTTTGGAAAAAGGGGCATCAGTTGCACCACAGGGCGGGAGTTGGGTGCAGAGCACGATACATTTTTTTTCTTAGGTAAGGATTTTTTTGTGTCTGATACTTTTGGAATTTTGGTTTTTCATGTTGATTTTAAAATGACCTTTTTCATGTTGGAAATGTACTAACTCGTTTTTTCCTCACAGCAGGTCAACTTGTGTGTGGTTGCAACATTACGGTCCCATTGAGTACATTTTTGGGGAAAGGGACATCAGTTGCACCACAGGGCGGTATTAGGGTGCCTAGCACGATATATTTTCTTTCTTAGGTTTGCATTTTTTTGTGTTTGATACTTTTGGAATTTTGGTTTTTCATGTTGATTTTAAAATGACCTTTTTCATGTTTGAAATGTACTAACTCGTTTTTTACTCACGGATGGTCAACTTGTGTGTGGTTGCTACATTACGGTAACATTGAGTACATTTTTGGAGAAAGGGACATCAGTTGCACCACAGGACGGGAGGAGGGTGCCTAGCACGATACATTTTCTTTCTTCGGTAAGCATTTTTTGTGTTTGATAATTTTGGAATTTTGGGTTTTCAAGTTGATTTTAAAATATCAATTATCATGTTTGAAATGTACGAACTCGTTTTTTCCTGACAGCAGGTCAACTTGTTTGTGGTTTGATCATTACAGTCCCGTTGTGTACATTTTTTGGGAAAGGGACATCAGTTGCACCACAGGGCGGGAGGAGGGCGAAGAGCACGATTCATTTCCTTTCTTCGGTAAGCATTTTTTTGTGTTTGATACTTTTGGTATTTTCGTTTTTCATGTTGATTTTAAAATGACCTTTATCATGTTCGAAATGTACTAACTCGTTTTTTCCTCACAGCAAGTCAACTTGTGTGTGGTTGCAACACTACGGTCCCATTGAGATCATTTTTGTATAAAGGGACATCAGTTGCACCACAGGGCGGGAAGAGGGTGCAGGCCACGATATATTTTCTTTCTTCGGTAAGCATTTTATTGTGTTTGATGCTTTTGGAATTTTGGTTTTTCATGTTGATTTTAAAATGACCTTTATCATGTATGAAATGTACTAACTCGTTTTTTCCTCACAGCAGGTCAACTTGTGTGTGGTTGCAATTTTACGGTCCCATTGAGTACATTTTTGGGGAAAGGGACATCAGTTGCACCACAGGGCGGGAGGAGGGTGCCTAGCACGATCCATTTTCTTTCTACGGTAATCATTTTTTTGTGTTTGATACTTTTGGAATTTTGGTTCTTCATGTTGATTTTAAAATGACCTTTTTCATGTTTGAAATGTACTAACTCGTTTTTTCCCTCACAGCAGGTCAACTTGTGTGTGGTTGCAACATTACGGTCGCATTGAGTACATTTTTGGAGAAAGGGACATCAGTTGGACCGCAGTTCGGGAGGAGGGTGCCTGGCACGATACATTTTCTTTCTTCGGTAAGCATTTTTTTGTGTTTGATACTTTTGGTATTTTCGTTTTTCATGCTGATTTTAAAATGACCTTTTGCTTGTTTGTAATGTACTAAATCGTTTTTTCCTCACAGCATGTCAACTAGTGTGTGGTTGCAAAATTACGGTCCCATTGAGTACATTTTTGGAGAGAGGGACATCAGTTGCACCACAGGGCGGGAGGAGGGTGCCTAGCACAATACATTTTGTTTCTTCGGTAAGCATTTCTTTGTGCCTGATACCTCTGGAATTTTGGTTATTCATGTTAATTTTACAATGACCATTTTCATGTTTGAAATGTACTAACTCGTTTTTTCCTCACAGCAGGTCAACTTGTGTGTGGTAGCAACATTACGGTCCCATTGAGTACATTTTTGGAGGAAGTGACATCAGTTGCACCACAGGGCGGGAGGAGGGTGCCTAGCACGAAACATTTTCTTTCTTCGGTAAGCATTATTTGTGTTTGATACCTTTGGAATTTAGGTTTACATGTTCATTTTAAAATGACCTTTTTCATGTTTGAAATGTACTAACTCGTTTTTTCCTCACTGCAGGTCAAATTGTGAGTGGTTGCAACATTACGGTCCCATTGAGTACATTTTTGGACAGAGGGACATCAGTTGCACCACAGCGCGGGAGGAGGGTGCCTAGCACAATACGTTTTCTTTCTTCGGTAAGCATTTTTTTGTGTTTGATACTTTTGGAATTTTGGTTTTTCATGTTGATCTTAAAATGACCTTTTTCATGTTTGAAATGTACTAAATCGTTTGTTCCTCACAGCATGTCAACTTGTGTGTGGTTGCAACATTACGGTCCCATTGAGTACATTTTTGGAGAGAGATACAACACTTGCACCACTGGGCGGGAGGAGGGTGCCTAGCACAATACATTCTTTTTCTTCCGTAAGCATTTTTTTTTTTGTTTGATAGTTTTGGAATTTTGGTTTTTCATGTTGATTTTATAATGATCTTTTACATCTTTGAAATGTACTAACTCGTTTTTCCCTCACAGGAGGTCAACTTGTGTGTGGTTGCAACATTACGGACCCATTGAGTACATTTTTGGAGAAAGGGACATCAGTTGCACCAGAGGGCGGGACAAGGGTGCCTAGCACAATACATTTTCATACTTCGGTAAGCATTTTATTGTGTTTGATACTTCTGAAATTTTGGTTTTTCATGTTGATTTTAAAATGACCTTTTTCATATTTGAAATGTACTAACCCGTTTTTCCCTCACAGCACGTCAACTTGTATGTGGTTGCAACATTATGGTCCGATTGAATACATATTTCGAGAGAGCGACATCAGTTGCACGGAGGGCGGTATTAGGGTGCCTAGCACGATACATTTTCTTTCTTCGGTAAGCATTTCTTTGTGTTTGATACTTTTGAAATTTTTGTTTTTCATGCTGATTTTAAAATGACCTTTTGCTTGTTTGAAATGTACTAAATCGTTTTTTCCTCACAGTAGGTCAACTAGTGTGTGGTTGCAACATTACGGTCCCATTGAGTACATTTTTGGAGAGAGGGACATAAGATGCACCACAGGGCGGGAGGAGGGTGAATAGCACAATTCATTTTGTTTCTTCGGTAAGCATTTCTTTGTGCCTGATACCTTTGGAATTTTGGTTATTCATGTTAATTTTAAAATGACCTTTTTCATGTTTGAAATGTACTAACTCGTTTTTTCCTCACAGCAGGTCAACTTATGCATGGTTGCAACATTACGGTCCCATTGAGTAAATTTTTGGAGAAAGGGACATCAGTTGCACCACAGGGCGGGAGGAGGGTGCCTACCACGAAATACTTTCTTTCTTCGGTAAGCATTATTTGTGTTTGATACCTTTGGAATTTAGGTTTTACATGTTCATTTTAAAATGACTTTTTTCATGTTTGAAATGTACTAACTCGTTTTTTCCTCACTGCAGGTCAACTTGTGAGTGGTTGCAACATTACGGTCCCATTGAGTACATTTTTGGACAGAGGGACATCAGTTGCACCACAGGGTGGGAGGAGGGTGCGGAGCACGATACATTTTCTTTCTTCGGTAATCATTTTTTTCTGTTTGATAGTTTTGGAATTTTGGTTTTTCATGTCAATTTAAAATGACCTTTTTCATGTTTGAAATGTACTAACTCGTTTTTTTATCACAGCAGGTCAACTTGTGTGTGCTTGCAACATTACGGTCCCATTGAGTGCATTTTTGGAGAAAGGTATATCAGTTGCAATACAGGGCGGGAGAGGGTGCAGACCATGATACATTTTCTTTCTTCGGTGAGCATTTTATTGTGATTGATGCTTTTGGAATTTTGGTTTTTCATGTTGATTTTAAAATGACCTTTTTCATGTTGGAAATGTACTAACTCGTTTTTTCCTCACAGCAGGTCAACTTGTGTGTGGTTGCAACATTACGGTCCCATTGAGTACGTTTTTGGAGAGAGGGACATCAGTTGCACCACAGGGCGGGAGGAGGGTGCAGAGCACGATAAATTTTCTTTCATCGGTAAGGATTTTTTTGTGTTTGGTACTTTTGGAATTTTGGTTTTTCATGTTGATTTTAAAATGACCTTTTTCATGTTTGAAAATTACTAACTAGTTTTTTCTTCACAGCAGGTGAATCTTTGTGTCGTTACAACATTACGGTTCCATTGAGTACATTTTTTGAGAAAGGGACATCAGTTTCACCACAGGACGCGCGGAGGGTGCAGAGCACGTTACATTTTCTTTCCTCGGTAAAGATTTTTTTGTGTTTGATAATTTTGGAATTATGGTTTTCTCATTTTGAGTTTAAAATGACCTTTTTCATATTTGAAATGTACTAACTGGTTTTTTGCTCACAGCAGGTCAACTTGTGTTTGGATGCAACATTACCATCCCATTGAGTACACCTTTGGAGAAAGGGACATCAGTTGCACCACAGGGCGGAAGGAGGGTGCAGAGCACGATACATTTTCTTTCTTCGGTAAGCGTTTTTTGTGTTTGATACTTTTGGAATTTAGTTTTTCATGTGGATGTAAAATGACCTTTTTCATGTTTGAAATGTACTAACTCGTTTTTTCCTCACAGCACGTCAACTTGTGTGTAGTTGCAACATTACGGTCCCATTTAGTACATTTTTGGAGAAAGGGTAATCTGTTGCACCACAGGGCGGGAGGAGGGTTCCTAGCACGATACATTTTCTTTCTTCGGTAAGCATTTTTTTCTGTTTGATACTTTTGGAATTTTGGTTTTTCATGAAGATTTTAAAATGACCTTTTGCATGTTTTAAATGTACTGAATCGTTTGTTCCTCACAGCAGGTCAACTTGTGAGTGGTTGCAACATTACAGTCCCATTGAGTACATTTTTGGACAGAGGGACATCAGTTGCATCACAAGGTGGGAGGTGGGTGCGGAGCACGATACATTTTCTTTCTTCGGTAAGCATTTTTTGTGTTTGATAGTTTTGGAATTTTGGTTTTTCATGTCGATTTTAAAATGACCTTTTTCATGTTTGAAATGTACTAACTCGGTTTTTTATCACAGCAGGTCAACTTGTGTGTGGTTGCAACATTACCGTCCCATTGAGTACATTTTTGGAGAAAGGGACACCAGTTTCACCACAGGGCGGGAGGAGCGTGCCTAGCACGATACATTTTCTTTCTCCGTTAAGCGTTATTTGTCTTTGATACCTTTGGAATTTAGGTTTTACGTGTTCATTTTAAAATGACCTTTTCATGTTTGAAGTGTACTAACTCATTTTTTCCTCACAGCAGGTCAACTTGTGAGTGGTTGCAACATTACGGTCCCATTGAGTACATTTTTGGACAGAGGGACATCAGTTGCGCCACAGGGCGGGGGGAGGGTGCCTAGCACGTTACATTTCCTTTCTTCGTTAAGCATATTTTTGTGTTTGATCCTTTTGGAATTTTGGTTTTTTCATGTTGATTTTAAAATTACCTTTCTCATGTTTGAAATGTACTAACTCTTTTCTTCTTTACAGCAGGTCAACTTGTGTATGGTTGCAACATTACGGTCCCATTAAGTACATTCATGGAGAGAGGGACATCAGTTGCACCACAGGGCGGGAGGAGGGTGCCTAGCACAATACATTTTCTTTCTTCGGTAAGCATTTTTTTGTGTTTGATACTTTTGGAATTTTGTTTTCTCATGTTGATTTTAAAATGACCTTTTTATGTTTGAAATGTACTAAATCGTTTTTTCCTCACAGCAGGTCAACTTGTGTGTTGTTGCAACATTACGGTCCCATTGAGTACATTTTTGGAGAGAGGGACATCAGTTGCACCACAGGGCGGGAGGACGGAGCCTAGCACAATACATTTTCTTTCTTCGGTAAGCATTTCTTTGTGTTTGATATCCTTGGAATTTTGGATAGTCATGTTGATTTTAAAATGACCTTTTCCATGTTTAAAATGTACTAACTCGTTTTTTCCTCACAGCAGGTCAACTTGTGTGTGGTTGCAACATTACGGTCCCATTGAGTACATTTTTGGAGAGAGGGACATCAGTTGCACCACAGGGCGGGAGGAGGGTGCATAGCACGATACACTTTCTTTCTTCGGTAAGCATTTTTTTGTGTTTAATCCTTTTGGAATTTTGGTTTTTAATGTGATTTTAAAATGATATTTTTCATGTTTGAAATATACTAACTGGTTTTTTCCTCACAGCAGGTCAACTTGTGTGTGGTTGCAACATTATGGTCCCATTGAGTACATTTTTGGAGAAATTGACATCAGTTGCACCACAGGGCGGGAGGAGGGTGCCTAGCACGATACATTTTCTTTCTCCGTTAATCGATATTTGTGTTTGATACCTTAGGAATTTAGGTTTTACATGTTCATTTTAAAATGACCTTTTTCATGTTTGAAATGTACTAACTCACTTTTTCCTCACAGCAGGTCAACTTGTGAGTGGTTGCAACGTTACGGTCCCATTGAGTACATTTTTGGAGAGAAGGACATGAGTTGCACCTCAGGGAGGGAGGAGGGTGCATAGCACTATACATTTTCTATCTTCGGTAAGCATTTTTTTGTGTTTTATACTTTTGGAATTTTGGTATTTAATGTGATTTTAGAATGACCTTTTTCATGTTTGAAATTTACTATCTCGTTGTTTCCTAACCGCAGGTCAACTTGTGTGTGGTTGCAACATTACGGTCCCTTTGAGTACATTTTTGGAGAGAGGGACATCAGTTGCACCACTGGTTGGGAGGAGGGTGCAGAGCACGAAACATTTTCTTTCTTCGGTAAGAATTTTTTTGTGTTTGATACTTTTGGAATGTTGGTTTTTCATGCAGAATTTTAAAAGACCTTTCTTATGTTTGAAATGTAATAACTTGTTTTTCCTCACTGCAGGTCAACTTGTGTGTGGTTGCAACATTACGGTCCCATTGAGTACATTTTTGGAGAAAGGGACATCAGTTGCACCACAGGGCGGGGGGAGGGTGCCTAGCACGATACATTTTCTTTCTTCGGTAATCATTTTTTTGTGTTCGATACTTTTGGAATTTTGGTCTTTCATGTTGATTTTAAAATGACCTTTTGCATGTTTAAATGTACTGAATCGTTTTTTCCTCACAGCAGGTCAACTTCTGTGTGGTTGCAACATTACAGTCCCGTTGAGTACATTGTTGGAGAAAGGGACATCAGTTGCACCACAGGGCGGGAGGAGGGTTCCTAGCACGATACATTTTCTTTCTACGATAACAATTTTTTTTTTGATACTTTTGGAATTTTGGTTTTTCATGTGGATTTTAAAATGACCTTTTTCATGTTTGAAACGTACTAACTCGTTTTTTCCTCACAGCAGGTCAACTTGAATGTAGTTGCAACATGACGGTCCCATTGAGTACATTTTTGGAGAGAGGGACATCAGTTGCACCACATTGCGGGAGGAGGGTGCCTAGCACAATACATTTTCTTTCTTCGGTAAACTTTTTTTTGTTTTTGTTACTTTTGGAATTTTTGTTTTTTTCATGTTGATTTTAAAATGACCTTTTGCATGTTTGAAATGTACTAAATCGTTTTTTCCTCACAGCAGGTCAACTTGTGTTTGGTTGCAACATTACGGTCCCATTGAGTACATTTTTGGAGAGAGATACATCAGTTGCCCCACTGGGCGGGAGGAGGGTGCCTAGCACAATACATTTTCCTTCTTCAGTAAGCATTATTTTTTTTTGTTTGATAGTTTTGGAATTTTGGTTTTTCATGTTGATTTTAAAATGACCTTTACATGTTTGTAATTTACTAACTCGTTTTTTCCTCACAGCAGGTCAACTTGTGTGTGGTTGCAACATTACGGACCCATTGGATACATTTTTGGAGAAAGGGACATCAGTTGCACCACAGGCGGGACTAGGGTGCCTAGCACAATACATTTTCATACTTCGGTAAGCATTTTATTGTGTTTGATACTTTTGGAATTTTGGTTTTTCATGTTGATTTTAAAATGACCTTTTTCATATTTGAAATGTACTAAATCGTTTTTCCTCACAGCAGGTCAACTTGTATGTGGTTGCAACATTACGGTCTGAATGAGTACATTTTTCCAGAGAGCGACATCAGTTGCACGGAGGGCGGTATTAGGGTGCCTAGCACGATACATTTTCTTTCTTCGGTAAGCATTTTTTGTGTTTGATAGTTTTGGAATTTTGGTTTTTCATGTCGATTTTAAAATGACCTTTTTCATGTTTGAAATGTACTAACTCATTTTTTTATCACAGCAGGACAACTTGTGAGTGGTTGCAACATTACCGTCCCATTGAGTACATTTTTGGACAGAGGGACATCAGTTGCACCACAGGGCGGGAGGAGGGTGCCTAGCACGTTACATTTTCTTTCTTCCGTAAGCATATTTTTGTGTTTGATACTTTTGGAATTTTGGTTTTTTCATGTTGATTTTAAAATTACCTTTCTCATGTTTGAAATGTACTAACTCTTTTCTTCCTCACAGCAGGTCAACTTGTGTATGGTTGCAACATTACGGTCCCATTAAGTACATTTTTGGAGAGAGGGACATCAGTTGCACCACAGGGCGGGAGGAGGGTGCCTAGCACAATACATTTTCTTTCTTCGGTAAGCATTTTTTTTGTGTTTGATACTTTTGGAATTTTGGTTCTTAATGTAATTTTAAAATTACCTTTCAAATGTTTGAAATGTACTAACTCTTTTCTTCCTCACAGCAGGTCAACTTGTGTATGGTTGCACCATTACGGTCCCGTTAAGTACATTTTTGGAGAGAGGGACATCAGTTGCACCACAGGGCGTGAGGAGGGTGCTTAGCACAATACATTTTGTTTCTTCTGTAAGCATTTCTTTGTGCTTGATACCTTTGGAATTTTGGTTATTCGTAATAATTTTAAAATGACCTTTTTCATGTTTGAAATGTACTAACTCGTTTTTTCTTCACAGCAGGTCAACTTGTGAGTGGTTGCAACATTACGGTCCCATTGAGTACATTTTTGGACAGAGGGGCATCAGTTGCACCACAGGGTGGGAGGAGGTTGCAGAGAACGATACATTTTCTTTCTTCGGTAAGCATATTTTTGTGTTTGATACTTTTGGAATTTTGGTTTTTTCATGTTGATTTTAAAATTACCTTTCTCATGTTTGAAATGTACTAACTCTTTTCTTCCTCACAGCAGGTCAACTTGTGCATGGTTGCAACATTACGGTCCCATTAAGTACATTTTTGGAGAGAGGGACATCAGTTGCACCACAGGGCGGAAGGAGGGTGCCTAGCACAATACATTTTCCTTCTTCGGTAAGCATTTTTTTGTGTTTGATACTTTTGGAATTTTGGTTCTGAATGTGAATTTAAAATGACCTTTTTCATGTTTGAAATTTACTATCTCGTTGTTTCATCACAGCAGGTCAACTTGTGTGTGGTTGCATCATTACGGTCCCATTGAGTACATTTTTGGAGAGAGGGATATCAGTTTTACCACTGGGCGGGAGGAGGGTGCCTAGCACGAAAAATATTCTTTCTTCGGTAAGCAATTTTTTGTGTTTGATACTTTTGGAATTTCGGTTTTTCATGTTGATTTTAAAATAACCTTCTTCATGTTTGAAACTTACTAACTCGTTTTTTCCTCACAGCAGGTCAACTTGTATGTGGTTGCAACATTACGGTCCGATCGAGTACATTTTTGAGAAAGGGACATCAGTTGCACCACAGGGTGGGATTAGGGTGCCTAGCACATTAGATTTTCTTTCTTCGGTAAGAATTTTTTTTTGTTTGATACTTTTGGAATTTGAGTTATTCATGTTGAATTTAAAGTGACCTTTTTATGTTTGAAATGTACTAAATCGTTTTTTCCTCACAGCAGGTCAACTTGTGTGTGGTTGCAACATTACGGTCCCATTGAGTACATTTTTGGAGAGAGGGACATCAGTTGCACCACAGGGCGGGAGGAGGGAGCCTAGCAGAATACATTTTCTTTCTTTGGTAAGCATTTCTTTGTGTTTGATATCTTTGGAATTTGGTTAGTCAAGTTGATTTTAAAATGACCTTTTCCATGTTTGAAATGTACTAACTCGTTTTTTCCTCACAGCAGTTCAACTTGTGTGTGGTCGCAACATTACGGTCCCATTGAGTACATTTTTCGAGAGAGGGACATCAGTTGCACCACAGGGCTGGAGGAGGGTGCATAGCACGATACACTTCATTTCTCCGGTAAGCATTTTTTTGTGTTTAATACTTTTGGAATTTTGGTTTTTAATGTGATTTTAAAATGATCTTTTTCATGTTTGAAATGTACTAACTCGTTTTTTCCTCACAGCAGGTCAACTTGTGTGTGGTTGCAACATTACGGTCCCATTGAGTACATTATTGGAGAGAGGGACATCAGTTGCACCACTGGTCGGGAGGAGGGTGCAGAGCACGAAACATTTTCTTTCTTCGGTAAGAATTTTTTTGTGTTTGATACTTTTGGAATTTTGGTTTTTAATGTGATTTTAAAATGACCTTTGTCATGATTGAAATTTACTATCTCGTTGTTTCCTCACAGCAGGTCAACTTGTGTGTGGTTGTATCACTGCCGTCCCATTGAGTACATTTTTGGAGAGAGGGATATCAGTTGCACCACTGGGCGGGAGGAGGGTGCCTAGCACGAAAAAGTTTCATTCTTCGGTAAGCATATATTTGTGTTTCATACTTTTGGAATTTTGGTTTTTTATATTGATTTTAAAATGACCTTTGTCATGTTTGAAACTTACTAACTCGATTTTTCCTCACAGCAGGTCAACTTGTGTGTGGTTGCAACATTACGGTCCCATTGAGTACATTTTTGGAGAGAGGGACATCAGTTGCACCACAAGGCGGGAGGAGGGTGCAGAGCACGAAAAATTTTCTTTCTTCGGTAGCATTTTTTTGTGTTTGATAGTTTTGGAATTTTGGTTTGTCATGTTGATATTCAAATGAACTTTTTCATGTTTGAAATGTACTAACTCGTTTTTTCTTCACAGCAGGTCAACTTGTGTGTTGTTGCAACTTTACGGTCCATTTGAGTACATTGTTGGAGAAAGGGACATCAGTTTCACCACAGGGCGGGAGGAGGGTGACTAGCACGATACATTTTCTTTCTCCGTTAATCAATATTTGTGTTTGATACCTTTGGAATTTAGGTTTTACATGTTCATTTTAAAATGACCTTTTTTATGTTCGAAATGTACTAACTCGTTTTTTCCTCACAGCAGGTCAACTTGTGTGTGGTTGCAAAATTAGGGTCCCATTGAGTACATTTTTGGAGAGAGGGACATCCGTTGCACCACTGGTCGGGAGGAGGGTGCATAGCACAATACATTTTCTTTCTTGGGTAAGCATTTTTTTGTGTTTGATACTTTTGGAATTTTGGTTTTTCATGTTGGTTTTAAAATGACCTTTTGCATGTTTGAAATGTACTAAATCGGTTTTTCCTCACTGCAGGTCAACTTGTGTGTGGTTGCAACATTACGGTCCGATTGAGTACATTTTTGGAGAGAGGGTCGTCAGTTGCACCACAGGGCGGGAAGAAGGGTGCCTAGCACAATACATTTTGTTTCTTTGGTAAGCATTTTTTTGTGTTTGATACTTTTGGAATTTTGGTTATTCATGTTGATTTTAAAATGACCTTTTTCATGTTTGAAATTTACTATCTCTTTGTTTCCTCACAGCAGGTCAACTTGAGTGTGGTTGCAACATTACGGTCCCATTGAGTACATTTTTGGAGAAAGGGACATCAGTTGCACCACAGGGCGGGAGGAGGGTGCCTAACACGAAACATTACTCTTTCTTCGGTAAGCATTTTATTGTGTTTAATGCTTTTGGAATTTTGGTTTTCCATGTTGATTTTAAAATGACCTTTATCATGTATGAAATGTACTAATTCGTTTTTTCCTCACAGCAGGTCAATTTGTGTGTTGTTGCAACATTATGGTCGCATTGAGTACATTTTTGGAGAGAGGGATATCCGTTGCACCACAGGGCGGGAGGAGGGTGCCTAGCACAATACATTTTCTTTCTTGGATAAGCATTTTTTTGTGTTTGATACTTTTGGAATTTTGGTTTTTCATGTTGGTTTTAAAATGTCCTTTTGCATGTTTGAAATGTACTAAATCGGTTTTTCCTCACAGCAGGTCAACTTGTGTATGGTTGCAACATTACGGTCCCATTGAGTACATTTTTGGAGAGAGGGTCGTCAGTTGCACCACAGGGCGGGAAGAAGGGTGCCTAGCACAATACATTTTGTTTCTTTGGTAAGCATTTTTTTGTGTTTGATACTTTTGGAATTTTGGTTATTCATGTTGATTTTAAAATGACCTTTTTCATGTTTGAAATTTACCATCTCTTTGTTTCCTCACAGCAGGTTAACTTGAGTGTGGTTGCAACATTACGGTCCCATTGAGTACATTTTTGGAGAAAGGGACATCAGTTGCACCACAGGGCGGGAGGAGGGTGCCTAACACGAAACATTACTCTTTCTTCGGTAAGCATTTTATTGTGTTTAATGCTTTTGGAATTTTGGTTTTTCATGTTGATTTTAAAATGACCTTTATCATGTATGAAATGTACTAATTCGTTTTTTCCTCACAGCAGGTCAACTTGTGTGAGGTTGCAACATTATGGTCCCATTGAGTACATTTTTGGAGAAAGGGACATCAGTGGCACCACAGGGCGGGAGGAGGGTGCGGAGCACGATACATTTTCTTTCTTCGGTAAGCATATTATTGTGTTTGATTCTTTTGAAATTTTGAATTTTCATATTGATTTTAAAATGACCTTTTTCATGTTTGAAATGTACTAACTCGTTTTTTCCTCACAGCAGGTCAACTTGTGTGTGGTTGCAACATTACCGTCCCATTGAGTACATTTTTGGAGAAAGGGACATCAGTTGCACCACAGGGCGGGAGGAGGGTGCCTGGCACGATACATTTTCTATCTTCGGTAAGCATTTTTTGTGTTCGATACTTTTGGAATTTTGGTTGTTCATGTTGATTTTAAAATGACCTTTTGCATGTTTTAAATGTACTTAATCATTTTTTCCACACAGCAGGTCAACTTCTGTGTGGTTGCAACATTACGGTCCCATTGAGTACATTGTTACAGAAAGGGACATCAGTTGCACCACAGGGTGGGAGGAGGGTTCCTAACACGATACATTTTCTTTCTTCGATAACAATTTTTTGTGTTTGATACTTTTGGAATTTTGGTTTTTCATGTGGATTTTAAAATTACCTATATCATGTTTGAAACATACTAACTCGTTTTTTCCTCACAGCAGGTCAACTTGAATGTGGTTGCATCATTACGGTCCCATTGAGTACATTTTTGGAGAAAGGGTCATCAGTTGCACCACAGAGCGGGAGGAGGGTGCCTAGCACAATACATTTTCATACTTCGGTAAGCATTTTATTGTGTTTGATACTTTTGGAATTTTGGTTTTTCATGTTGATTTTAAAATGACCTTTTTCATATTTGAAATGTACTAACTCGTTTTTTCCTCACAGCAGGTCAACTTGTATGTGGTTGCAACATTACGGTCCGATTGAGTACATTTTTCAAGAGAGGGACATCAGTTGCACGGAGGGCGGTATTAGGGTGCCTAGCACGATACATTTTCTTTCTTCAGTAAGCATTTCTTTGTGTTTGATACTTTTGGAATTTTGGTTTTTCATGCTGATTTTAAAATGACCTTTTGCTTGTATGAAATGTACTAAATCGTTTTTTCCTCACAGCAGGTCAACTAGTGTGTGGTTGCAACATTACGGTCCCATTGAGTCATTTTTGGAGATAGGGAGATCAGTTTCACCACAGGGTGTTAGGAGCATGCGTAGCACGATACACTTTCTTTCTCCGTTAAGCAATATTTGTGTTTGATACCGTTGGAATTTAGGTTTTACATGTTCATTTTAAAATGACCTTTTCATGTTTGAAATGTACTAAATCGTTTTTTCCTCACAGCAGGTCAACTTGTGAGTCATTGCAACATTACGGTCCCATTGAGTACATTTTTGGAGAGAGGGACATCAGTTGCACCACAGGGCGGGAGGAGGGAGTCTAGCACAACACATTGTCTTTCTTCGGTAAGCATTATTTTTGTTTGATACCTTTGGAATTTAGGTTTTACATGTTCATTTTAAAATGACCTTTTTCATGTTTGAAAAGTACTAACTGGTTTTTTCTCACAGCAGCCAACTTGTGTGTGGTTGCAACATTACGGTCCCATTGAGTACATTTTTGGAGAGAGGGACATCAGTTGTGACCACAGGGCGGGAGGAGGGTGCCCAGCTCGATACATTTTCTTTCTTCGGTAAGCATTTTTTTGTGTTTGATACTTTTGGAATTTTGGTTTTTTCATGTTGATTTTAACTTTACCTTTTTCATGTTTGAAATGTACTAACACGTTTTTTCCTCACAGCAGGTCAACTTGTGTGTGGTTGCAACATTACGGTCCCATTGAGTACATTTTTGGAGAGAGGGACATCAGTTGCACCACAGGGCGGGTGGAGGGTGCATAGCACGATACACTTTCTACCTTCGGTAAGCATTTTTTTGTGATTTATACTTTTGGAATTTTGGTTCTTAATGTGATTTTAAAATGACCTTTTTCATGTTTGAAATTTACTATCTCGTTGTTTCCTCACAGCAGGTAAACTTGTGTGTGGTTGAAACATTACGGTCCCATTGAGTGCATTTTTGGAGAGAGGGATATCAGTTGCACCACTGGGCGGGAGGAGGGTGCCTAGCACGAAAAATTTTCTTTCTTTGGTAAGCATTTTTTTGTGTTTGATACTTTTGGAATTTTGGTTTTTCATGTTGATTTTAAACTGACCTTTTGCATGTTTGAAATGTACTAAATCGTTTTTTACTCACAGCAGGTCAACTTGTGTGTGGTTGCAACATTACGGTCCCATTGAGTACATTTTTGGAGAGAGGGACATCAGTTGCACCACAGGGCGGGAGGAGGGTGCCTAGCACATTACATTTTCTTTCTTCGGTAAGCAATTTTTTGTGTTTGATACTTTTGGAATTTTGGTTCTTAATGTGATTTTAAAATGACATTTTTCACGTTTGAAATTTACTATCCCTTTGTTTCCTCACAGCAGGTCAACTTGTGTGTGGTTGCAACATTACGGTCCCATTGACAACATTTTTGGAGAGGGACATCAGTTGCACCACAGGGCGGGAGGAGGGTGCATAGCACGATACACTTTCTATCTTCGGTAAGCATTTTTTTCTGTTTTATACTTTTGGAATTTTGGTTCTTAATGTAATTTTAAAATTTCCTTTTTCATGTTTGAAATTTACTATCTCGTAGTTTCCTCACAGCAGGTAAACTTGTGTGTGGTTGAAACATTACGGTCCAATTGAGTGCATTTTTGGAGAGAGAGATATCAGTTGCACCACTGGGCGGGAGGAGGGTGCCTATCACGAATAATTTTTTTTCTTTGGTAAGCATTTTCTTGTGTTTGATACTTTTTAATTTTGGTTTTTCATGTTTATTTTAAAATGACCTTTTGCATGTTTGAAATGTACTAAATCGTTTTTTCCTCACAGCAGGTCAACTTGTGTGTGGTTGCAACATTACGGTCCCATTGAGTACATTTTTGGACAGAGGGACATCATTTGCACCACAGGGCGGGAGGAGGGTGCCTAGCACAATACATTTTCTTTCTTCGGTAAGCATTTTTTTGTGTTTGATACTTTTGGAATTTTGGTTCTTAATGTGATTTTAAAATGACATTTTTCATGTTTGAAATTTACTATCTCGTGTTTCCTCACAGCAGGTCAACTTGTGTGTGGTTGCAACATTACGGTCCCATTGAGTACATTTTTGGAGAGAGGGACATCACTTGCACCACAGGGCGGGAGGAGGTTGCATAGCACAATACATTTTTTTTTTTTCCGTAAGCATTATTTGTGTTAGATACCTTTGGAATTTAGGTTTTACATGTTCTTTTTAAAATGACCTTTTTCATGTTTGAAAAGTACTAACTCGTTTTTTTCTCACAGCAGCCAACTTGTGTGAGGTTGCAACATTACGTTCCCATTGAGTACATTTTTGGAGAGGGGGACATCAGTTGTGACCACAGGGCGGGAGAAGGGTGCCCAGCTCGATACGTTTTCTTTCTTCGGTAAGCATTTTTTTGTCTTTGATACTTTTGGAATTTTTGTTTTTTCATGTTGATTTTAAAATTACCTTTTTAATGTTTGAAATGTACTAACACGTTTTTTCCTAACAGAAGGTCAACTTGTGTGTGGTTGCAACATTACGGTCCCATTGAGTACGTTTTTGGAGAGAGGGACATCAGTTGCACCACATGGCGGGAGGAGGGTGCCCTGCGCGATACATTTTCTTTCTTCGGTAAGCATTTTTTTGTATTTGATACTTTTGGAAGTTTGGTTTTTCATGTTGATTTTAAAATGACCTTTTTCATGTTTTAAATGTACTAACTCGTTTTTCTTCACAGCAGGTCAACTTGTGTGTGGTTGCAACATTACGGTCCCATTGAGTACATTTTTGGAGAGAGGGACATCTGTTGCACCACAGGGCGGGAGGAGGATGCCTAGCACGATACATTTTCTTTCTTTGGTAAGCATTTCTTTGTGTTTGATAGTTTTGGAATTTTGGTTTTTCATGTTAATTTTAAAATGACCTTTTTCATGTTTCAAATGTACTAACTCGTTTTTTCTCACAGCAGGTCAACTTGTGTGTGGTTGAAACATTACGGTTCCATTGAGTGCATTTTTGGAGAGAGGGATATCAGTTGCACCACTGGGCGGGAGGAGAGTTCCTAGCACGAAAAATTTTCTTTCTTTGGTAAGCATTTTTTTGTGTTTGATACTTTTGGAATTTTGTTTTTTCATGTTGATTTTAAACTGACCTTTTGCATGTTTGAAATGTACTAAATCGTTTTTTCCTCACAGCAGGTCAACTTGTGTGTGGTTGCAACATTACGGTCCCATTGAGTACATTTTTGGAGAGAGGGACATCAGTTGCACCACAGGGCGGGAGGAGGGTGCCTAGCACATTACATTTTCTTTCTTCGGTAAGCAATTTTTTGTGTTTGATACTTTTGGAATTTTGGTTCTTAATGTGATTTTAAAATGACATTTTTCACGTTTGAAATTTACTATCCCTTTGTTTCCTCACAGCAGGTCAACTTGTGTGTGGTTGCAACATTACGGTCCCATTGACAACATTTTTGGAGAGGGACATCAGTTGCACCACAGGGCGGGAGGAGGGTGCATAGCACGATACACTTTCTATCTTCGGTAAGCATTTTTTTGTGTTTTATACTTTTGGAATTTTGGTTCTTAATGTAATTTTAAAATTTCCTTTTTCATGTTTGAAATTTACTATCTCGTTGTTTCCTCACAGCAGGTAAACTTGTGTGTGGTTGAAACATTACGGTCCCATTGAGTGCATTTTTGGAGAGAGAGATATCAGTTGCACCACTGGGCGGGAGGAGGGTGCCTATCACAAATAATTTTTTTTCTTTGGTAAGCATTTTTTTGTGTTTGATACTTTTTAATTTTGGTTTTTCATGTTTATTTTAAAATGACCTTTTGCATGTTTGAAATGTACTAAATCGTTTTTTCCTCACAGCAGGTCAACTTGTGTGTGGTTGCAACATTACGGTCCCATTGAGTACATTTTTGGACAGAGGGACATCATTTGCACCACAGGGCGGGAGGAGGGTGCCTAGCACAATACATTTTCTTTCTTCGGTAAGCATTTTTTTGTGTGTGATACTTTATAATTTTGGTTCTTAATGTGATTTTAAAATGACATTTTTCATGTTTGAAATTTACTATCTCGTGTTTCCTCACAGCAGGCCAACTTGTGTGTGGTTGCAACATTACGGTCCCATTGAGTACATTTTTGGAGAGAGGGACATCACTTGCACCACAGGGCGGGAGGAGGTTGCATAGCACAATACATTTTTTTTTCCGTAAGCATTATTTGTGTTAGATACCTTTGGAATTTAGGTTTTACATGTTCATTTTAAAATGACCTTTTTCATGTTTGAAAAGTACTAACTCGTTTTTTTCTCACAGCAGCCAACTTGTGTGTGGTTGCAACATTACGTTCCCATTGAGTACATTTTTGGAGAGGGGGACATCAGTTGTGACCACAGGGCGGGAGAAGGGTGCCCAGCTCGATACATTTTCTTTCTTCGGTAAGCATTTTTTTGTCTTTGATACTTTTGGAATTTTTGTTTTTTCATGTTGATTTTAAAATTACCTTTTTAATGTTTGAAATGTACTAACACGTTTTTTCCTAACAGAAGGTCAACTTGTGTGTGGTTGCAACATTACGGTCCCATTGAGTACGTTTTTGGAGAGAGGGACATCAGTTGCACCACATGGCGGGAGGAGGGTGCCCTGCGCGATACATTTTCTTTCTTCGGTAAGCATTTTCTTGTATTTGATACTTTTGGAAGTTTGGTTTTTCATGTTGATTTTAAAATGACCTTTTTCATGTTTCAAATGTACTAACTCGTTTTTCCACACAGCAGGTCAACTTGTGTGTGGTTGCAACATTACGGTCCCATTGAGTACATTTTTGGAGAGAGGGACATCTGTTGCACCACAGGGCGGGAGGAGGATGCCTAGCACGATACATTTTCTTTCTTTGGTAAGCATTTCTTTGTGTTTGATAGTTTTGGAATTTTGGTTTTTCATGTTAATTTTAAAATGACCTTTTTCATGTTTGTAATGTACTAACTCGTTTTTTCCTCACAGCAGGTCAACTTGTGTGTGGTTGCAACATTACGGTCCCATTGAGTACATTTTTGGAGAAAAGGACATCAGTTGCACCACAGGGCGGGAGGAGGATGCCTAGCACGATACATTTTCTTTCTTCGGTAAGCATTTTTTTGTGTTTGATACCTTTTGAATTATGGTTATGCATGTTGATTTTAAAATGACATTTTTCATGTTTGAAATGTGCTAACACGTTTTTGCCTCACAGCAGGTCAACTTGTGTGTGGTTGCAACATTACGGTCCCATTAAGTACATTTTTGGAGAATGGGACATTAGTTGCACCACAGGGCGGGAGGAGGGTGCGGAGCACGATACATTTACTTTCTTCGGTAAGCATTCTTTTGTGTTAGATAGTTTTGGAATTTTGGTTTTTCATGTTCATTTGAAAATGACCTTTTTCATGTTTGAAATGGACTAACACGTTTTTTCCTCACAGCAGGTCAACTTGTGTGTGGTTGCAACATTACGGTCCCATTGAGTACATTTTTGGAGAATGGGACATAAGTTGCACCACAGGGCAGGAGGAGGGTGCCTAGCAAGATACATTTTCTTTCTTCGGTAAGCATTATTTTGTGTTTGATACCTTTGGAATTTTGGTTTTTCATGTGGATATTAAAATGACCTTTTTTCATGTTTGAAATGTACTAACTCGTTTTTTCCTCACAGCAGGTCAACTTGTGTGTGGTTGCAACATTACGGTCCCATTGAGTACAATTTTGGAGAAAAGGACATCAGTTGCACCACAGGGCGGGAGGAGGATGCCTAGCACGATACATTTTCTTTCTTCGGTAAGCATTTTTTTTGTATTTGATACCTTTAGAATTTTGGTTTTACATGTTGATTTTAAAATGACCTTTTTGATGTTTGAAATGTACTAACTCATTTTTTCCTCACAGCAGGTCAACTTGTGTGTGGTTGCAACATTACAGTTCCATTGAGTACATTTTTGGACAGAGGGACATCAGTTGCACCACAGGGCGGGAGGAGGGTCCATTGCACGTTACATTTTCTTTCTTTGGTAAGCATTTTTTTGTGTTTCATACTTTTGGAATTTTGGTTTTTCATGTCGATTTTAAAATGTCCTCTTTCATGTTTGAAAAGTACTAACTCGTTTTTTGCTGATGGCAGTTCAACTTGTGTGTGGTTGCAACATTACAGTCCCATTGATTACAATTTTGGAGAAAGGGACATCAGTTGCACCACAGGGCGGGAGGAGGGTGCCTAGCAAGATACATTTTCTTACTTCGGTAAGCATTTTTTTGTGTTTGATTCTTTTGGAATTTTGGTTTTTCATGTTCATTTGAAAATGACCTTTTTCATGTTTGAAATGGACTAACACGTTTTTTCCTCACAGCAGGTCAACTTGTGTGTGGTTGCAACATTACGGTCCCATTGAGTACATTTTTGGACAGAGGGACATCATTTGCACCACAGGGCGGGAGGAGGGTGCCTAGCACAATACATTTTCTTTCTTCGGTAAGCATTTTTTTGTGTGTGATACTTTATAATTTTGGTTCTTAATGTGATTTTAAAATGACATTTTTCATGTTTGAAATTTACTATCTCGTGTTTCCTCACAGCAGGCCAACTTGTGTGTGGTTGCAACATTACGGTCCCATTGAGTACATTTTTGGAGAGAGGGACATCACTTGCACCACAGGGCGGGAGGAGGTTGCATAGCACAATACATTTTTTTTTTCCGTAAGCATTATTTGTGTTAGATACCTTTGGAATTTAGGTTTTACATGTTCATTTTAAAATGACCTTTTTCATGTTTGAAAAGTACTAACTCGTTTTTTTCTCACAGCAGCCAACTTGTGTGTGGTTGCAACATTACGTTCCCATTGAGTACATTTTTGGAGAGGGGGACATCAGTTGTGACCACAGGGCGGGAGAAGGGTGCCCAGCTCGATACATTTTCTTTCTTCGGTAAGCATTTTTTTGTCTTTGATACTTTTGGAATTTTTGTTTTTTCATGTTGATTTTAAAATTACCTTTTTAATGTTTGAAATGTACTAACACGTTTTTTCCTAACAGAAGGTCAACTTGTGTGTGGTTGCAACATTACGGTCCCATTGAGTACGTTTTTGGAGAGAGGGACATCAGTTGCACCACATGGCGGGAGGAGGGTGCCCTGCGCGATACATTTTCTTTCTTCGGTAAGCATTTTCTTGTATTTGATACTTTTGGAAGTTTGGTTTTTCATGTTGATTTTAAAATGACCTTTTTCATGTTTCAAATGTACTAACTCGTTTTTCCACACAGCAGGTCAACTTGTGTGTGGTTGCAACATTACGGTCCCATTGAGTACATTTTTGGAGAGAGGGACATCTGTTGCACCACAGGGCGGGAGGAGGATGCCTAGCACGATACATTTTCTTTCTTTGGTAAGCATTTCTTTGTGTTTGATAGTTTTGGAATTTTGGTTTTTCATGTTAATTTTAAAATGACCTTTTTCATGTTTGTAATGTACTAACTCGTTTTTTCCTCACAGCAGGTCAACTTGTGTGTGGTTGCAACATTACGGTCCCATTGAGTACATTTTTGGAGAAAAGGACATCAGTTGCACCACAGGGCGGGAGGAGGATGCCTAGCACGATACATTTTCTTTCTTCGGTAAGCATTTTTTTGTGTTTGATACCTTTTGAATTATGGTTATGCATGTTGATTTTAAAATGACATTTTTCATGTTTGAAATGTGCTAACACGTTTTTGCCTCACAGCAGGTCAACTTGTGTGTGGTTGCAACATTACGGTCCCATTAAGTACATTTTTGGAGAATGGGACATTAGTTGCACCACAGGGCGGGAGGAGGGTGCGGAGCACGATACATTTACTTTCTTCGGTAAGCATTCTTTTGTGTTAGATAGTTTTGGAATTTTGGTTTTTCATGTTCATTTGAAAATGACCTTTTTCATGTTTGAAATGGACTAACACGTTTTTTCCTCACAGCAGGTCAACTTGTGTGTGGTTGCAACATTACGGTCCCATTGAGTACATTTTTGGAGAATGGGACATTAGTTGCACCACAGGGCAGGAGGAGGGTGCCTAGCAAGATACATTTTCTTTCTTCGGTAAGCATTATTTTGTGTTTGATACCTTTGGAATTTTGGTTTTTCATGTGGATTTTAAAATGACCTTTTTTCATGTTTGAAATGTACTAACTCGTTTTTTCCTCACAGCAGGTCAACTTGTGTGTGGTTGCAACATTACGGTCCCATTGAGTACAATTTTGGAGAAAAGGACATCAGTTGCACCACAGGGCGGGAGGAGGATGCCTAGCACGATACATTTTCTTTCTTCGGTAAGCATTTTTTTTGTATTTGATACCTTTAGAATTTTGGTTTTACATGTTGATTTTAAAATGACCTTTTTGATGTTTGAAATGTACTAACTCATTTTTTCCTCACAGCAGGTCAACTTGTGTGTGGTTGCAACATTACAGTTCCATTGAGTACATTTTTGGACAGAGGGACATCAGTTGCACCACAGGGCGGGAGGAGGGTCCATTGCACGTTACATTTTCTTTCTTTGGTAAGCATTTTTTTGTGTTTCATACTTTTGGAATTTTGGTTTTTCATGTCGATTTTAAAATGTCCTCTTTCATGTTTGAAAAGTACTAACTCGTTTTTTGCTGACGGCAGTTCAACTTGTGTGTGGTTGCAACATTACAGTCCCATTGCTTACAATTTTGGAGAAAGGGACATCAGTTGCACCACAGGGCGGGAGGAGGGTGCCTAGCAAGATACATTTTCTTACTTCGGTAAGCATTTTTTTGTGTTTGATTCTTTTGGAATTTTGGTTTTTCATGTTGATTTTAAAATGACCTTTTTCATGTTTGAAATGTACTAACACGATTTTTCCTCACATCAGGTCAACTTGTGTGTGGTTGCAACATTACGGTCACATTGAGTTCATTTTTGGAGAATGGGACATCGATTGCACCACAGGGCGGGAGGAGGGTGCCTAGCACGATACATTTTCTTTCTTCGGTAAGCATTATTTTGTGTTTGATACCTTTGGAATTTTGGTTTTTCATGTTGATTTTAAAATGACCTTTTTTCATGTTTGAAATGTACTAACTCGTTTTTTCCTCACAGCAGGTCAACTTGTGTGTGGTTGCAACATTACGGTCCCATTGTGTACATTTTTGGAGAAAGAGACATCAGTTACACTACAGGGCGGGAGGAGGATGCCTAGCACGATACATTTTCTTTCTTCGGTTAGCATTTTTTTGTATTAGATAGCTTTAGAATTTTGGTTTTACATGTTCATTTTAAAATGACCTTTTTGATGTTTGAATTGTACTAACTCATTTTTTCCTCACAGCAGGTCAACTTGTGTGTGGTTGCAACATTACGGTCCAATTGAGTCCATTTTTGGAGAGAGGGACATCAGTTGCACCACAGGGCGGGAGAAGGGTGCCTAGCACGATACATTTTCATACTTCGATAATCATTTTTTTGTGTTTGATACTTTAGGAATTTTGGTTTTTCGTGTTGATTTTAAAATGACCTTTTTCTTGTTTGAAATGTATTAACTCGTTTTTTCCTCACAGCAGGTCAACTTGTGTGTGGTTGCAACATTACGGTCCCATTGAGTCCATTTTTGGAGAGAGGGACATCAGTTGCACAACAGGGCAGGAGGAGGGTGCCTAGCACGATACATTTTCTTTCTTCGGTAAGCATTTTTTTGTGTTTGATACTTTAGGAATTTTGGTTTTTCATGTTGATTTTAAAATGACCTCTTTCATTTTTGAAATGTACTGACTCGTTTTTTCCTCACAGCAGGTCAACTTGTGTGTGGTTGCAACATTACGGTCCCATTGAGTACATTTTTGGATAAAGGGACATCAGTTGCACCAGAGGGCGGGAGTAGGGTTCCTAGCACGATACATTTTCTTTCTACGGTAAGCATTTTTTTGTGTTTGATACTTTTGGAATTTTGGTTTTTCATGTTGATTTTAAAATTACCTTTTTCATGTTTGAAATGTACTAACACGTTTTTTCCTCACAGCAGGTCAACTTGTGTGTGGTTGCAACATTACGGTCCCATTGAATAAATTTTTTACAGAGGGACATCAGTTGCACCATGGTGCGGGAGGAGGGTGCATTGCATGTTACATTTTCTTTCTTCGGTAAGCATTTTTTTGTGTTTCATACTTTTGGAATTTTGGTTTTTCATGTTGATTTAAAAATGTCCTTTTTCATGTTTGAAAGGTACTAACTCGTTTTTTTCTGACAGCAGTTCAACTTGTGTGTGTTTGCAACATTACAGCCCCATTGAGTTTAATTTTGGAGAAAGGGACATCAGTTCCACCACAGGGCAATTGGAGGGAGCCTGGCACGATACATTTTCTTTCTTCGGCAACCATTTTTTTGTGTGTGATACTTTTGGAATTTTGGTTTTTCATGTTGATTTTAAAATGACCTTTTTCATGTTTGAAATGTACTAACTCGTTTTTTCCTCACAGGAGGTCAACTTGTGTGTGGTTGCAACATTATGGTCCAATTGAGTCCCCTTTTGGAGGGAGAGACATCAGTTGCACGACAGGGCGGGAGGAGGGTGCCTAGCATGATACATTTTCTTTCTTCGGAAAGCATTTTTTGTGTTTGATACTTTTGGAACTTTGGTTTTTCATGTTGATTTTAAAATGACCTTTTTCATGTATGAAATGTACTAACTCATTTTTTCCTCACAGCAATTCAACTTGTGTGTGGTTGCAACGTTACGGTCCCATTGAGTATATTATTGGAGTAAGGGACATCAGTTGCACCACAGGGCGGGAGTAGGGTTCCTAGCACGATACATTTTCTTTCTTCGGTAAGCCTTTTTTTTGTGTTTGATACTCTTGGAATTTTGGTTTTTCGTGTTGGTTTTAAAAAGACCTTTTTCATGTTTGAAATGTAGTAACTCGTTTTTTCCTGACAGCAGGTCAACTTGTGTGTGGTTGCAACATTACGGTCCAATTGAGTCCATTTTTGGAGAGACGGACATCAGTTGCAGCAATGGGCGGGTGGAGGGTGCCTAGCTCGATACATTTTGTTACTTTGGTAAGCATTTTTTTGTGTTTGATATTTTTGGAATTTTGGTTTTACATGTTGATTTTAAAATGACCTTTTTCATGTTTGAAATGTACTAACTCGTTTTTTCCTCACAGCAGGTCAACTTGTGTGTGGTTGCAACAATTTGGTCCCATTAAGTCCATTTTTGGAGTGAGGGACATCAGTTGCACCCCAGGGCAGGAGCAGGGTGCCTAGCACGATACATTTTCTTTCTTCGGTAAGCATTTTTTAGTGTTTGATACTTTAGGAATTTTGGTTTTTCATGTTGATTTTAAAATGACCTTTTTCATGTTTGAAATGTACTAACTCGTTTTTTCCTCACAGCAGGTCAACTTGTGTGTGGTTGCAACATTACGAACCCATTGAGTACATTTTTGGAGAATGGGACATTAGTTGCACCACAGGGCGGGAGGAGGGTGCCTAGCAAGATACATTTTCTTTCTTCGGTAAGCATTATTTTGTGTTTGATACCTTTGGAATTTTGGTTTTTCATGTGGATTTTAAAATGACCTTTTTTCATGTTTGAAATGTACTAACTCGTTTTTTCCTCACAGCAGGTCAACTTGTGTGTGGTTGCAACATTACGGTCCCATTGAGTACATTTTTGGAGAAAAGGACATCAGTTGCACCACAGGGCGGGACGAGGATGCCTAGCACGATACATTTTCTTTCTTCGGTAAGCATTTTTTTTGTATTTGATACCTTTAGAATTTTGGTTTTACATGTTGATTTTAAAATGACCTTTTTGATGTTTGAAATGTACTAACTCATTTTTTCCTCACAGCAGGTCAACTTATGTGTGGTTGCAACATTACGGTTCCATTGAGTACATTTTTGGACAGAGGGACATCAGTTGCACCACAGGGCAGGAGGAGGGTCCATTGCACGTTACATTTTATTTCTTTGGTAAGCATTTTTTTGTGTTTCATACTTTTGGAATTTTGGTTTTTCATGTCGATTTTAAAATGTCCTCTTTCATGTTTGAAAAGTACTAACTCGTTTTTTGCTGACGGCAGTTCAACTTGTGTGTGGTTGCAACATTACAGTCCCATTGCTTACAATTTTGGAGAAAGGGACATCAGTTGCACCACAGGGCGGGAGGAGGGTGCCTAGCAATATACATTTTCTTACTTCGGTAAGCATTTTTTTTGTGTTTGATTCTTTTGGAATTTTAGTTTTTCATGTTGATTTTAAAATGACCCTTTTCATGTTTGAAATGTACTAACACGATTTTTCCTCACATCAGGTCAACTTGTGTGTGGTTGCAACATTACGGTCACATTGAGTTCATTTTTGGAGAATGGGACATCGATTGCACCACAGGGCGGGAGGAGGGTGCCTAGCACGATACATTTTCTTTCTTCGGTAAGCATTATTTTGTGTTTGATACCTTTGGAATTTTGGTTTTTCATGTTGATTTTAAAATGTCCTTTTTTCATAATTGAAATGTACTAACTCGTTTTTTCCTCACAGCATGTCAACTTGTGTGTGGTTGCAACATTACGGTCCCATTGAGTACATTTTTGGAGAAAGAGACATCAGTTGCACTACAGGGCGGGAGGAGGATGCCTAGCACGATACATTTTCTTTCTTCGGTAAGCATTTTTTTGTATTAGATAGCTTTAGAATTTTGGTTTTACATGTTCATTTTAAAATGACCTTTTTGATGTTTGAAATGTACTAACTCATTTTTTCCTCACAGCAGGTCAACTTGTGTGTGGTTGCAACATTACGGTCCAATTGAGTCCATTTTTGGAGAGAGGGACATCAGTTGCACCACAGGGCGGGAGAAGGGTGCCTAGCACGATACATTTTCATACTTCGATAATCATTTTTTTGTGTTTGATACTTTAGGAATTTTGGTTTTTCGTGTTGATTTTAAAATGACCTTTTTCATGTTTGAAATGTATTAACTCGTTTTTTCCTCACAGCAGGTCAACTTGTGTGTGGTTGCAACATTACGGTCCCATTGAGTCCATTTTTGGAGAGAGGGACATCAGTTGCACATCAGGGCAGGAGGAGGGTGCCTAGCACGATACATTTTCTTTCTTCGGTAAGCATTTTTTTGTGTTTGATACTTTAGGAATTTTGGTTTTTCATGTTGATTTTAAAATGACCTTTTTCATTTTTGAAATGTACTGACTCGTTTTTTCCTCACAGCAGGTCAACTTGTGTGTGGTTGCAACATTACGGTCCCATTGAGTACATTTTTGGATAAAGGGACATCAGTTGCACCAGAGGGCGGGAGTAGGGTTCCTAGCACGATACATTTTCTTTCTACGGTAAGCATTTTTTTGTGTTTGATACTTTTGGAATTTTGGTTTTTCATGTTGATTTTAAAATTACCTTTTTCATGTTTGAAATGTACTAACACGTTTTTTCCTCACAGCAGGTCAACTTGTGTGTGGTTGCAACATTACGGTCCCATTGAGTAAATTTTTTACAGAGGGACATCAGTTGCACCATGGTGCGGGAGGAGGGTGCATTGCATGTTACATTTTCTTTCTTCGGTAAGCATTTTTTTGTGTTTCATACTTTTGGAATTTTGGTTTTTCATGTTGATTTAAAAATGTCCTTTTTCATGTTTGAAAGGTACTAACTCGTTTTTTTCTGACAGCAGTTCAACTTGTGTGTGGTTGCAACATTACAGCCCCATTGAGTTTAATTTTGGAGAAAGGGACATGAGTTCCACCACAGGGCAAGAGGAGGGAGCCTGGCACGATACATTTTCTTTCTTCGGCAACCATTTTTTTGTGTGTGATACTTTTGGAATTTTGGTTTTTCATGTTGATTTTAAAATGACCTTTTTCATGTTTGAAATGTACTAACACGTTTTTTCCTCACAGCAGGTCAACTAGTGTGTGGTTGCAACATTACGGTCCCATTGAGTACATTTTTGGAGAAAGGTACATCAGTTGCACCACAGGGCGGGAGTAGGGTTCCTAGCACCATACATTTTCTTTTTTCGGTAAGCATTTTTTTGTGTTTGATACTTTTGGAATTTTGGTTTTTCATGTTGATTTTAAAATGACGTTTTTCATGTTTGAAATGTACTAACTCGTTTTTTCCTCACAGGAGGTCAACTTGTGTGTTGTTGCAACATTACGGTCCAATTGAGTCCCCTTTTGGAGGGAGAGACATCAGTTGCACGACAGGGCGGGAGGAGGGTGCCTAGCATGATACATTTTCTTTCTTAGGAAAGCATTTTTTGTGTTTGATACTTTTGGAACTTTGGTTTTTCATGTTGATTTTAAAATGACCTTTTTCATGTATGAAATGTACTAACTCATTTTTTCCTCACAGCAATTCAACTTGTGTGTGGTTGCAACGTTACGGTCCCATTGAGTACATTATTGGAGTAAGGGACATCAGTTGCACCACAGGGCGGGAGTAGGGTTCCTAGCACGATACATTTTCTTTCTTCGGTAAGCCTTTTTTTTGTGTTTGATACTCTTGGAATTTTGGTTTTTCGTGTTGGTTTTAAAAAGACCTTTTTCATGTTTGAAATGTACTAACTCGTTTTTTCCTCACAGCAGGTCAACTTGTGTGTGGTTGCAACAATTTGGTCCCATTAAGTCCATTTTTGGAGTGAGGGACATCAGTTGCACCCCAGGGCAGGAGCAGGGTGCCTAGCACGACACATTTTCTTTCTTCGGTAAGCATTTTTTAGTGTTTGATACTTTAGGAATTTTGGTTTTTCATGTTGATTTTAAAATGACCTTTTTCATGTTTGAAATGTACTAACTCGTTTTTTCCTCACAGCAGGTCAACTTGTGTGTGGTTGCAACATTACGAACCCATTGAGTACATTTTCGGAGAAAGGGACATCAGATGCACCACAGGGCGGGAGTAGGGTTCCTAGCACGATACATTTTCTTTCTTCGGTAAGCATTTTTTTGTGTTTGATACTTTAGGAATTTAGGTTTTTCATGTTGATTTTAAAATGACCGTTTTCATGTTTGAAATGTACTAACTCGATTTTTCCTCACAGCAGGTCAACTTGCGTGTGATTGCAACATTACGGTGCCATTGAGTCCATTTTTGGAGATAGGGACATCAGTTGCACCACAGGGCAGGAGGAGGGTGCATAGCACTATACATTTTCTTACTCCGGTAAGCATTTTTTTGTGATTGATAATTTCAGAATTTTGGTTTTTTATGTTGGTTTGGAAATGCCTTTTTTCATGTTTGAAATGTACTAACTCGTTTTTTCCTCACAGCAGGTCAACTTGTGTTTGGTTGCAACATTACGGTCCCATTGAGAACATTTTTGGAGAAAGGGACATCAGTTGCACCACAGGGCGGGAGGTGGGTGCCTAGCACGATACATTTTCCAACTACGGTAAGCATTTTTTTGTGTTTGATAATTTCGGAATTTTGGTTTTTCATGTTGATTTTAAAATGACCTTTCTCATGTTTGAAATGTACTAACTCGTTTTTTCCTCACAGCAGGTCAACTTGTGTGTGGTTGCAACATTACGGTCCCATTGAGTCCATTTTTGGAGAGAGGGACATCAGTTGCACCCCAGGGCAGGAGGAGGGTGCCTAGCACGATACATTTTCTTTCTTCGGTAAGCATTTTTTAGTGTTTGATAATTTCGGAATTTTGGTTTTTCGTGTTGATTTTAAAATGACCTTTTTCATGTTTGAAATGTACTAACTCGTTTTCTCCTCACAGCAGGTCAACTTGTGTGTGGTTGCAACATTACGGACCCATTGAGTACATTTTTGGAGAGAGGGACATCAGTTGCAGCACAGGGCAGGTGGAGGGTGCCTAGCACGATACAGTTTCTTTCTTCGGTAAGCATTTTTTTGTGTTTCATACTTTTGGAATTTTGGTTTTTCATGTTGGTTTTAAAATGACCTATTTCATGTTTGAAGTGTACTACCTCTTTTATTCCTCACAGCAGGTCAACTTGTGTGTGGTTGCAACATTACGGTCCCATTGAGTACATTTTTGGAGAAAGGGACATCAGTTGCAACAAAGGGCCGGAGGAGGGTGCCTAGCATGATACATTTTCTAACTTCGGTAAGCATTTTTTTGTGTTTGATAATTTCGGAATTTTGGTTTTTCATGTTGATTTTAAAATGACCTTTTTCATGTTTGAAATTTACTAACTCGTTTTTTCCTCACAGCAGGTCAACTTGTGTGTGGTTGCAACATTACGGTCCCATTGAGACCATTTTTGGAGAGAGGGACATTAGTTGCACCACAGGGCAGGAGGAGGGTGCCTAGCACGATACATTTTCTTTCTTCAGTAAGCATTGTTTAGTGATTGATAATTTCGGAATTTTGGTTTTTCATGTTGATTTTAAAATGACCTTTTTCATGTTTGAAATGTACTAACTCGTTTTTTCCCCACAGCAGGTCAACTTGTGTGTGGTTGCAACATTACGGACCCATTGAGTACATTTTTGGAGAGTGGGACATCAGTTGCACCACAGGGCAGGAGGAGGGTGCATAGCACTATACATTTTCTTACTCCGGTAAGCATTTTTTTGTGATTGATGATTTCAGAATTTTGGTTTTTTATGTTGATTTTGAAATGCCTTTTTTCATGTTTGAAATGCAGTAACTCGTTTATTCCTCACAGCAGGTCAACTTGTGTGTGGTTGCAACATTACGGTCCCATTGAGTACATTTTTGGAGAGAGGGACATCAGTTGCACCACAGGGCAGGAGGAGGGTGCCTAGGACGATACATTTTCTTACTTCGGTAAGCATTTTTTTTTGTTTGATACTTTAGGAATTTTGGTTTTTCATGTGGATTTTAAAATGTCCTTTTTCATGTTTGAAATGTACTAACTCGTTTTTTCCTCACAGCAGGTCAACTTGTGTGTGGTTGCAACATTACGGTCCCATTGAGTACATTTTTGGAGAGAGGGACATCAGTTGCACCACAGGGTGGGAGAAGGGTACCTGGCACGATACATTTATTTACTTCGGTAAGCATTTTTTTGTGTTTGATACTTTCGGAATTTTGGTTTTTCGTGTTGATTTTGAAATGCCTTTTTTCATGTTTGAAATGTACTAACTCATTTTTTCCTCACAGCAGGTCAACTTGTGTGTGGCTGCAACATTACGGTCCCATTGAGTACATTTTTGGAGAGAGGGACATTAGTTGCACCACAGGGCAGGAGGAGGGTGCCTAGCATGATATATTTTCTTACTTCGGTAAGCATTTTTTTGTGTTTGATAATTTAGGAATTTTGGTTTTTCATGTGGATTTTAAAATGACCTTTTTCATGTTTGAAATGCACTAACTCATTATTTCCTCACAGCAGGTCAACTTGTGTGTGGTTGCACCATTACGGTCCCATTGAGTACATTTTTGGAGAAAAGGACATCAGTTGCACCACAGGGCATGTGGAGGGTGCCTAGCACGATACATTTTCAATCTTCGGTAAGCATTTTTTTGTGTTTGATAGTTTTGGAATTTTTGTTTTTCATGTTGTTTTTAAAATGACCTTTTTCATGTTTGAAATGTACTAACTCGTTTTTCCTGACAGCAAGTCAACTTGTGGGTGGTTGCAACATTACGGTCCCGTTGAGTACATTTTTGGAGAGAGGGACATAAGTTGCACCACAGGGCAGGACGAGGGTTCGTAGCACGATACATTTTCTTACATCGGTAAGCATTTTTTTGTGTTTGTTACTTTCGGAACTTTGGTTTTTCTTGTTGATTTTGAAATGCCTTTTTTCATGTTTGAAATGCACTAACTCGTTTTTTCCTCACAGCAGGTCAACTTGTGTGTGGTTGCAACATTACGGTCCCATTGAGTACATTTTTGGAGGAAGGGACATCAGTGTCACCACAGGGCGAAAGTAGATATTCTAGCACGATACATTTTCTTTCTTCGGTAAGCAATTTTTTGTGTTTGATACTTTTGGGGTTTTGGTTTTTCATGTTGATTTTAAAATGACCTTTTTCATGTTTGAAATGTACTAACTCGTTTTTTCCTCACAGCAGGTCAACTTGTGTGTGGTTGCAACATTACGGTCCCATTGAGTACATTTTTGGAGAGAGGGACATCAGTTGCACCACAGGGCGGGATGAGGGTACTTGGCACTATACATTTTTTTACTTCGGTAAGTATTTTTTTTGAGTTTGATACTTTCGGAATTTTGGTTTTTCATGTTGATTTTAAAATTCCTTTTTTCATGTGTGAAATGTACTAACTCGTTTTTTCCTCACAGCAGGTCAACTTGTGTGTGGTTGCAACATTACGGTCCCATTGAGGACATTTTTGGAGAGAGGGACATCAGTTGCACCACAGGGCAGGAGGAGGGTGCCTAGCACGATATATTTTCTTACTTCGGTAAGCATTTTTTTGTGTTTGATACTTTAGGAATTTTGGTTTTTCATGTGGATTTTAAAATGACATTTTTCATGTTTGAAATGTACTAACTCATTATTTCCTCACAGCAGGTCATCTTGTGTGTGGTTGCAACATTACGGTCCCATTGAGTACATTTTTGGAGAAAGGGACATTAGTTGCACCACAGGGCAGGAGGAGAGTGCCTAGCACGATACATTTTCAATCTTCGGTAAGCATTTCTTTGTTTCTGATAGTTTTGGAATTTTGGTTTTTCATGTTGTTTTTAAAATGACCTTTTTCATGTTTGAAATGTACTAACTCGTTTTCTCCTCACAGCAAGTCAACTTGTGTGTGGTTGCAACATTACGGTCCCATTGAGTACGTTTTTGGAGAGAGGGACATCAGTTGCACCACAGGGCAGGAGGAGTGTGCCTAGTACGATACATTTTTCTTACTTCGGTAAGCATTTTTTTGTGTTTGATACTTTTGGAATTTTGGTTTTTCATGATGATTTTAAAATGACCTTTTTCATGTTTGAAATGTACTAACTCGTTTTTTTCTCACAGCAGGTCAACTTGTGTGTGGTTGCAACATTACGGTCCCATTTAGTACATTTTTGGAGAAAGGGACATCAGTTGCACCACAGGGCGGGAGGAGGGTTACTGGCACGATACATTTTCTTTCTTCAGTAAACATTTCTTTGTGTTTGATACTTTAGGAATTTTGGTTTTTCACGTTGATTTTAAAATGACCTTTTTCATGTTTGAAATGTACTAACTCGTTTTTTCCTCACAGCAGGTAAATTTGTGGGTTGTTGCAACATTATGGTCCCATTGAGTACATTTATGGAGAGAGGGAAATCAGTTGCACCACAGGGCGGGAGGAGGGTTCCTGGCACGATACATATTTTTACTTCGGTAAGCATTTTTTGTGTTTGATACTCTCGGAGTTTTGGTTTTTCATGTTGATTTTGAAATGCCTTTTTTTATGTTTGAAATGCACTAACTCGTTTTTTCCTCACAACAGGTCAACTTGTGTGTGGTTGCATCATTACGGTCCCATTGAGTACATTTTTGGAGAGAGGGACATCAGTTGCACCACAGGGCAGGAGGAGGGTGCCTAGGACGATACATTTTCTTACTTCGGTAAGCATTTTTTTGCGTTTGATACTTTAGGAATTTTGGTTTTATCATGTGGATTTTAAAATGTGCTTTTTCATGTTTGAAATGTAATAACTCGTTTTTCCCTCACAGCAGGTCAACTTGTGTGTGGTTGCAACATTACGGTCCCATTGAGTACATTTTTGGAGAGAGGGACATCAGTTCTCCACAGGGCAGGAGGAGGGTTCCTAGCACGATACATTTTCTTTCTTCGGTAAGCATTTTTTTGTATTTCATACTTTAGGAATTTTGTTTTTTCACGTTGATTTTAAAATGACGTTTTTCATGTTTGAAATGTACTAACTCGTTTTTTTCTCACAGCAGGTCAACTTTAGTGTGGTTGCAACATTACGGTCCCATTGTATACATTTTTGGAGGAAGGGACATCAGTTGCACCACAGGGCGGGAGTAGATTTCCTAGCATGATACATTTTCTTTCTTCGGTAAGCAATTTTTTGTGTTTGATACTTTTGGAGTTTTGGTTTTACATGTTGATATTAAAATGACCTTTTTCATGTTTGAAATGTACTAACTCGTTTTTTCCTCACAGCAGGTCAACTTGTGTGTGGTTGCAACATTACGGTCCCATTGAGTACATTTTTGGAGAGAGGGACATCAGTTGCACCACAGGGTGGGAGAAGGGTACCTGGCACGATACATTTATTTACTTCGGTAAGCATTTTTTTGTGTTTGTTACTTTCGGAATTTTGGTTTTTCATGTTGATTTTGAAATGCCTTTTTTCATGTTTGAAATGTACTAACTCATTTTTTCCTCACAGCAGGTCAACTTGTGTGTGGTTGCACCATTACGGTCCCATTGAGTACATTTTTGGAGAAAAGGACATCAGTTGCACCACAGGGCAGGTGGAGGGTGCCTAGCACGATACATTTTCAATCTTCGGTAAGCATTTTTTTGTGTTTGATAGTTTTGGAATTTTGGTTTTTCAGGTTGTTTTAAAATGACCTTTTTCATGTTTGAAATGTACTAACTCGTTTTTCCTCACAGCATGTCAACTTGTGGGTGGATGCAACATTACGGTCCCATTGAGCACATTTTTGGAGAGAGGGACATCAGTTGCACCACAGGAGCAGAGGAGGGTGCCTAGTACGATACATATTTCTTACTTCGGTAAGCATTTTTTTGAGTTTATACTCTTGGGATTTTGGTTTTTCATGTTGATTTTAAAATGACCTTTTTCATGTTTGAAATGTACTAACTCGTTTTTTCCTCACAGCAGGTCAACTTGTGTGTGGTTGCAACATTACGGTCCCATTTAGTACATTTTTGGAGAAAGGGACATCAGTTGCACCAGAGGGCGGGAGGAGGGTGCCTAGCACGATACATTTTCTTTCTTCGGTAAACATTTGTTTGTGTTTGATACTTTAGGAATTTTGGTTTTTCACGTTGATTTTAAAATGTCCTTTTTCATGTTTGAAATGTACTGACTCGATTTTTCCTCTAAGCAGGTAAATTTGTGGGTTGTTGCAACATTACGGTCCCATTGAGTACATTTATGGAGAGAGGGAAATCAGTTGCTCCACAGGGCGGGAGGAGGGTTCCTGGCACGATACATTTTCTTTCTTCAGTAAGAATTTTTTTGTGTTTGATACTTTAGGAATTTTTGTTTTTCATGTTGATTTTAAAATGACCTTTTCCATGTTTGAAATGTACTAACTCGTTTTTTCCTCACAGCAGGTCAATTTGTGTGTGGTTGCAACATTACGGTCACATTGAGTACATTTTTGGAGAAAGGGACATCAGTTGCACCACAGGGCAAGAGGAGGGTGCCTAGCACGATACATTTTCTAACTTCGGTAAGCATTTTCTTGTGTTTGATAATTTCGAAGTTTTGGTTTTTCGTGTTGATTTTAAAATGACCTTTTACATGTTTGAAATGTACTAACTCGTTTTTTCCTCACAGCAGGTCAACTTGTGTGTGGTTGCAACGTTACGGTCCCATTAGTACATTTTTGGAGAAAGGGACATCAGTTGCACCACAGGGAGGGTGGAGGGTTGCTGGCACGATACATTTTCTTTCTTCGGTAAACATTTCTTTGTGTTTGATACTTTAGGAATTTTGGTTTTTCATGTTTAATTTGAGATGCCTTTTTTCATATTTGAAATGCACTAACTCGTTTTTTCCTCACAGCAGGTCAACTTGTGTGTGGTTGCAACATTACGGTCCCATTGAGTACATTTTTGGAGAGAGGGACATCAGTTCTCCACAGGGCAGGAGGTGGGTTCCTAGCACGATACATTTTCTTTCTTCGATAAGCATTTTTTTGTGTTTGATACTTTAGGAATTTTGGTTTTTCATGTTGATTTTAAAATGACGTTTTTCATGTTTGAAATGTACTATCTCGTTTTTTCCTCACAGCAGGTCAACCTGTGTGTGGTTGCAACATTACGGTCCCATTGAGTACATTTTTGGAGGAAGGGACATCAGTTGCACCACAGGGCGAAAGTAGATTTTCTAGCACGATACATTTTCTTTCCTCGGTAAGCAATTTTATGTGTTTGATACTTTTGGGGTTTTGGTTTTTCATGTTGATTTTAAAATGACGTTTTTCATGTTTGAAATGTACTAACTCGTTTTTTCCTCACAGCAGGTCAACTTGTGTGTAGTTGCAACATTACGGTCCCATTGAGTACATTTTTGGAGAGAGGGACATCAGTTGCACCACAGGGCGGGATGAGGGTACTTGGCACGATACATTTTTTTACTTCGGTAAGCATTTTTTTGTGTTTGATACTTTCGGAATTTTGGTTTTTCATGTTGATTTTAAAATTCCTTTTTTCATGTGTGAAATGTACTAACTCGTTTTTTCCTCACAGCAGGTCAACTTGTGTGTGGTTGCAACATTACGGTCCCATTGAGTACATTTTTGGAGAGAGGGACATCAGTTGAACCACAGGGCAGGAGGAGGGTGCCTAGCACGATATATTTTCTTACTTCGGTAAGCATTTTTTTGTGTTTGATACTTTAGGAATTTTGGTTTTTCATGTGGATTTTAAAATGACCTTTTTCATGTTTGAAATGTACTAACTCATTATTTCTTCACAGCAGGTCAACTTGTGTGTGGTTGCAACATTACGGTCCCATTGAGTACATTTTTGGAGAAAGGGACATTAGTTGCACCACAGGGCAGGAGGAGGGTGCCTAGCAAGATACATTTTCAATCTTCGGTAAGCATTTCTTTGTGTTTGATAGTTTTGGAATTTTGGTTTTTCATGTTGTTTTTAAAATGACCTTTTTCATGTTTGAAATGTACTAACTCGTTTTTTCCTCACAGCAAATCAACTTGTGTGTGGTTGCAACATTACGGTCCCATTGAGTACGTTTTTGGAGAGAGGGACATCAGTTGCACCACAGGGCAGGAGGAGGGTGCCTAGTACGATACATTTTTCTTACTTCGGTAAGCATTTTTTTGTGTTTGATACTTTTGGAATTTTGGTTTTTCATGTTGATTTTAAAATGACCTTTTTCATGTTTGAAATGTACTAACTCGTTTTTTCCTCACAGCAGGTCAACTTGTGTGTGGTTGCAACATTATGGTCCCATTTAGTACATTTTTGGAGAAAGGGACATCAGTTGCACCACAGGGCGGGAGGAGGGTTACTGGCACGATACATTTTTTTTCTTCGGTAAGCATTTTTTTGTGTTTGATAGTTTTGGAATTTTGGTTTTTCAGGTTGTTTTTAAAATGACCTTTTTCATGTTTGAAATGTACTAACTCGTTTTTTCCTCACAGCAAGTCAACTTGTGTGAGGTTGCAACATTACGGACCCATTGAGTACATTTTTGGAGAGAGGGACATCAGTTGCACCACAGGGCAGGAGGAGGATGACTAGCACGATACATTTTCTTTTTTCGTTAAGCATTTTTATGTGTTGATACTTTAGGAATTTTGGGTTTTCATGTTGATTTTAAAATGTCCTCTTTCATGTTTGAAATGTACTAACTCGTTTTTTTCTCACAGCAGGTCAACTTGTGTGTGGTTGCACCATTACGGTCCCATTGAGAACATTTTTGGAGAAAGGGACATCATTTGTACCACAGGGCGGGAGGAGGGTTACTGGCACGATACATTTTCTTTCTTCGGTAAGCATTTTTTAGTGTTTGATACTTTAGGAATTTTGGTATTTCATGTTGATTTTAAAATGACCTTTTTCATGTTTGAAATGTACTAACTCGTTTTTTCCTCACAGCAGGTCAACTTGTGTGTGGTTGCAACATTACGGTCCCATTGAGTACATTTTTGGAGAGAGGGACATCAGTTGCACCACAGGGCAGGAGGACGGTGCCTAGACGATACATTTTCTATCTTCGGTAAGCATTTTTTTGTGTTTGATAGTTTTGGAATTTTGGTTTTAAAGGTTGTTTTTAAAATGACCTTTTTCATGTTTGAAATGCACTAACTCGTTTTTTCCTCACAGCAAGTCAACTTGTGTGTGGTTGCAACATTACGGTCCCATTGAGTACATTTTTGGAGAGAGGGAAATTAGTTGCACCACAGAGCAGGACGAGGGTTCGTAGCACGATACATTTTCTTACTTCGGTAAGCATTTTTTTGTGTTTGTTACTCTCGGAACTTTGGTATTTCTTGTTGATTTTGAAATGCCTTGTTTCATGTTTGAAATGTACTAACTCGTTTTTTCCTCCCAGCAGGTCAACTTGTGTGTGGTTGCAACATTACGGTCCCATTGAGTACATTTTTGGAGAGAGGGACATCAGTTGCACCACAGGGCAGGAGGAGGGTGCCTAGACGATACATTTTTATCTTCGGTTAGCATTTTTTTGTGTTTGATAGTTTTGGAATTTTGGTTTTTAATGTTGTTTTTAAAATGACCTTTTTCATGTTAGTAATGTAATAACTCGTTTTTTCCTCACAGCAGGTCAACTTGTGTGTGGTTGCAACATTACGGTCCCATTGAGTACGTTTTTGGAGAGAGGGACATCAGTTGCACCACAGGGCAGGAGGAGGGTGCCTAGTACGATACATATTTCTTACTTCGGTAAGCATTTTTTTGAGTTTGATACTTTTGGGATTTTGGTTTTTCATGTTGATTTTAAAATGACCTTTTTCATGTTTGAAATGTACTAACTCGTTTTTTCCTCACAGCAGGTCAACTTGTGTGTGGTTGCAACATTACGGTCCCATTTAGTACATTTTTGGAGAAAGGGACATCAGTTGCACCACAGGGCGGGAGGAGGGTGCCTAGCACGATACATTTTCTTTCTTCGGTAAACATTTCTTTGTGTTTGATACTTTAAGAATTTTGGTTTTTCACATTGATTTTAAAATGTCCTTTTTCATGTTTGAAATGTACTAACTCGTTTTTTCTTCTTAGCAGGTAAATTTGTGGGTTGTTGCAACATTACGGTCCCATTGAGTACATTTATGGAGAGAGGGAAATCAGTTGCACCACAGGGCGGGAGGAGGGTTCCTGGCACGATACATTTTCTTTCTTCAGTAAGAATTTTCTTGTGTTTGATACTTTCGGAATTTTTGTTTTTCATGTGGATTTTAAAATGACCTTTTTCATGTTTGAAATGTACTAACTCGTTTTTTCCTCACAGCAGGTCAACTTGTGTGTGGTTGCAACATTACGGTCCCATTGAGTACGTTTTTGGAGAGAGGGACATCAGTTGCACCACAGGGCAGGAGGAGGGTGCCTAGTACGATACATTTTCTTTCCTCGGTAAGCAATTTTATGTGTTTGATACTTTTGGGGTTTTGGTTTTTCATGTTGATTTTAAAATGACCTTTTTCATGTTTGAAATGTACTAACTCGTTTTTTCCTCACAGCAGGTCAACTTGTGTGTAGTTGCAACATTACGGTCCCATTGAGTTCATTTTTGGAGAGAGGGACATCAGTTGCACCACAGGGCGGGAGGAGGGTACTTGGCACGATACATTTTTTTACTTCAGTAAGCATTTTTTTGTGTTTGATACTTTCGGAATTTTGGTTTTTCATGTTGATTTTAAAATTCCTTTTTTCATGTGTGAAATGTACTAACTCGTTTTTTCCTCACAGCAGGTCAACTTGTGTGTGGTTGCAACATTACGGTCCCATTGAGTACATTTTTGGAGAGAGGGACATCAGTTGCACCACAGGGCAGGAGGAGGGTGCCTAGCATGATATATTTTCTTACTTTGGTAAGCATTTTTTTGTGTTTGATACTTTAGGAATTTTGGTTTTTCATGTGGATTTTAAAATGACCTTTTTCATGTTTGAAATGTACTAACTCATTATTTCTTCACAGCAGGTCAACTTGTGTGTGGTTGCATCATTACGGCCCCATTGAGTACATTTTTGGAGAGAGGGAAATCAGTTGCACCACAGGGCAGGAGGAGGGTGCCTAGACGATACATTTTCTATCTTCGGTAAGCATTTTTTTGTGTTTGATAATTTTGGAATTTTGGTTTTTCATGTTGTTTTTAAAATGACCTTTTTCATGTTTGAAATGTACTAACTCGTTTTTTCCTCACAGCAAATCAACTTGTGTGTGGTTGCAACATTACGGTCCCATTGAGTAAGTTTTTGGAGAGAGGGATATCAGTTGCACCACAGGGCAGGAGGAGGGTGCCTAGTACGATACATTTTTCTTACTTCATTAAGCATTTTTTTGTGTTTGATACTTTTGGAATTTTGGTTTTTCATGTTGATTTTAAAATGACCTTTTTCATGTTTGAAATGTACTAACTCGTTTTTTCCTCACAGCAGGTCAACTTGTGTGTGGTTGCAACATTATGGTCCCATTTATTACATTTTTGGAGAAAGGGACATCAGTTGCACCACAGGGCGGGAGGAGGGTTACTGGCACGATACATTTTCTTTCTTCGGTAAGCATTTTTTTGTGTTTGATACTTTAGGAATTTTGGTTTCTCACGTTGATTTTAAAATGACCTTTTTCCTGTTTGAAATGTACTAACTCGTTTTTTCCTCTTAGCAGGTAAATTTGTGGGTTGTTGCAACATTACGGTCCCATTGAGTACATTTATGGAGAGAGGGAAATCAGTTGCACCACAGGGCGGGAGGAGGGTTCCTGGCACGGTACATATTTTTACTTCGGTAAGCATTTTTTGTGTTTGATACTTTCGGAATTTTGGTTTTTCATGTTGATTTTGAAATGCCTTTTTTCATGTTTGAAATGTACTAACTCGTTTTTTCCTCACAGCAGGTCAATTTGTGTGTGGTTGAAACATTCCGGTCCCATTGAGTACAATTTTGGAGAAAGGGACATCAGTTGCACCACAGGGTGGGAGGAGGGTGCCTAGCACGATACTTTTCTAACTTCGGTAAGCATTTTTTGGTGTTTGATAATTTCGAAATTTGGTTTTTCGTGTTGATTTTAAAATGACCTTTTTCATGTTCGAAATGTACTAACTCGTTTTTTCCTCACAGCAGGTCAACTTGTGTGTGGTTGCAACATTACGGTCCCATTGAGTCCATTTTTGGAGTGAGAGACATCAGTTGCACCACAGGGCGGGAGTAGGATGCCTAGCACGATACATTTTCTTTCTTCGGTAAGCATTTTTTAGTGGTTGATACTTTAGGAATTTTGGTTTTTCATGTTGATTTTAAAATGACCTTTTTCATGTTTGAAATGTACTAACTCGTTTTTTCCTCACAGCAGGTCAACTTCTGTGTAGTTGCAACATTACGGTCCCATTAAGTCCATTTTTGTAGTGGGGACATCAGTGGCACATCAGGGCAGGAGAAGGGTGCCTAGCACGATACATTTTCTTATTTCGGTAAGCATTTTTTTGTGTTTGGTACTTTCGGAATTTTGGTTTCTCAAGTTTATTTTAAAATGTCCTTTTTCATGTTTGAAATGTACTAACTCGTTTTTTCCGCACAGCATGTCAACTTGTGTGAGGTTGCAACATTACGGACACATTGAGTACATTTTTGGAGAGAGGGACATCAGTTGCACCACAGGGCAGGAGGAGGATGACTAGCACGATACATTTTCTTTCATCGTTAAGCATTTTTATGTGTTGATACTTTAAGAATTTTGGGTTTTCATGTTGATTTTAAAATGTCCTCTCTCGTGTTTGAAATGTACTAATTTGTTTTTTCCTCACAGCAGGTAAATTTGTGGGTTGTTGCAACATTACGGTCCCATTGAGTACATTTATGGAGAGAGGGAAATCAGTTGCACCACAGGGCGGGAGGAGGGTTCCTGGCACGATACATATTTTTACTTCGGTAAGCATTTTTTTGTGTTTGATACTTTCGGAGTTTTGGTTTTTCATGTTGATTTTGAAATGCCTTTTTTCATGTTTGAAATGCACTAACTCGTTTATTCCTCACAGCAGTTAAACTTGTGTGTGGTTGCAACATTACGGTCCCATTGAGTACATTTTTGGAGAGAGGGACATCAGTTGCACCACAGGGCAGGAGGAGGGTGCCTAGGACGATACATTTTCTTACTTCGGTAAGCATTTTTTTTTGTTTGATACTTTAGGAATTTTGGTTTTTCATGTGGATTTTAAAATGTCCTTTTTCATGTTTGAAATGTACTAACTCGTTTTTTCCTCACAGCAGGTCAACTTGTGTGTGGTTGCAACATTACGGTCCCATTGAGTACATTTTTGCAGAGAGGGACATCAGTTCTCCACAGGGCAGGAGGAGGGTTCCTAGCACGATACATTTTCTTTCTTCGGTAAGCATTTTTTTGTATTTGATACTTTAGGAATTTTGTTTTTTCATGTTGATTTTAAAATGGCGTTTTTCATGTTTGAAATGTACTAACTCGTTTTTTTCTCACAGCAGGTCAACTTGAGTGTGGTTGCAACATAACGGTCCCATTGAGTACATTTTTTGAGGAAGGGACATCAGTTGCACCACAGGGCGGGAGTAGATTTCCTAGCATGATACATTTTCTTTCTTCGGTAAGCAATTTTTTGTGTTTGAAACTTTTGGAGTTTTGGTTTTTCATGTTGATTTTAAAATGTCCTCTCTCATGTTTGAAATGTACTAACTTGTTTTTTCCTCACAGCAGGTAAATTTGTGGGTTGTTGCAACATTACGGTCAAATTGAGTACATTTATGGAGAGAGGGAAATCAGTTGCACCACAGGGCGGGAGGAGGGTTCCTGGCACGATACATATTTTTACTTCGGTAAGCATTTTTTTGTGTTTGATACTTTCGGAGCTTTGGTTTTTAATGTTGATTTTGAAATGCCTTTTTTCATGTTTGAAATGCACTAACTCGTTTATTCCTCACAGCAGGTCAACTTGTGTGTGGTTGCAACATTACGGTCCCATTGAGTACATTTTTGGAGAGAGGGACATCAGTTGCACCACAGGGCAGGAGGAGGGTGCCTAGGACGATACATTTTCTTACTTCGGTAAGCATTTTTTTTTGTTTGATACTTTAGGAATTTTGGTTTTTCATGTGGATTTTAAAATGTCCTTTTTCATGTTCGAAATGTACTAACTCGTTTTTTCCTCACAGCAGGTCAACTTGTGTGTGGTTGCACCATTACGGTCCCATTGAGAACATTTTTGGAGAGAGGGACATCAGTTGCACCACAGGGCAGGAGGAGGGTGCCTAGACGATACATTTTCTATCTTCGGTAAGCATTTTTTTGTGTTTGATAGTTTTGGAATTTTGGTTTTTCATGTTGTTTTTAAAATGTCCTTTTTCATGTTTGAAATGTACTAATTCGTTTTTTCCTCACAGCAGGTCAACTTGTGTGTGGTTGCAACATTACGGTCCCATTGAGTACGTTTTTGGAGAGAGGGACATCAGTTGCACCACAGGGCAGGAGGAGTGTGCCTAGTACGATACATTTTTCTTACTTCGGTAAGCATTTTTTTGTGTTTGATACTTTTGGAATTTTGGTTTTTTCATGTTGATTTTAAAATGACCTTTTTCATGTTTGAAATGTACTAACTCGTTTTTTCCTCACAGCAGGTCAACTTGTGTGTGGTTGCAACATTACGGTCCCATTTAGTACATTTTTGGAGAAAGGGACATCAGTTGCACCACAGGGCGGGAGGAGGGTTACTGGCACGATACATTTTCTTTCTTCAGTAAACATTTCTTTGTGTTTGATACTTTAGGAATTTTGGTTTTTCACGTTGATTTTAAAATGACCTTTTTCATGTTTGAAATGTACTAACTCGTTTTTTCCTCTTAGCAGGTAAATTTGTGGGTTGTTGCAACATTACGGTCCCATTTAGTACATTTATGGAGAGAGGGAAATCAGTTGCACCACAGGGCGGGAGGAGGGTTCCTGGCACGATACATATTTTTACTTCGGTAAGCATTTTTTGTGTTTGATACTTTCGGAATTTTGGTTTTTCATGTTGATTTTGAAATGCCTTTTTTCATGTTTGAAATGCACTAACTCGTTTTTTCCTCACAGCAGGTCAACTTGTGGGTGGTTGCAACATTACGGTCCCATTGAGTACATTTTTGGAGAAATGTACATCAGTTGCACCACAGGGCGGGAGGAGGGTTCCTGGCACGATACATTTTCTAACTTCGGTAAGCATTTTTTTGTGTTTGATAAATTCGAAATTTGGTTTTTCGTGTTGATTTAGTAATGACTTTTTTCATGTTTGAAATGTACTAACTCGTTTTTTCCTCACAGCAGGTCAATTTGTGTGTGGTTGCAATATTACGGTCCCATTGAGTACAATTTTGGAGAAAGGGACATCAGTTGCACCACAGGGCGGGAGGAGGGTGCCTAGCACGATACTTTTCTAACTTCAGTAAGCATTTTTTTGTGTTTGATATTTTCGAAATTTGGTTTTTCGTGTTGATTCTAAAATGACCTTTTTCATGTTCGAAATGTACTAACTCGTTTTTTCCTCACAGCAGGTCAACTTGTGTGTGGTTGCAACATTACGGTCCCATTTAGTACATTTTTGGAGAAAGGGACATCAGTTGCACCACAGGGCGGGAGGAGGGTTCCTGGCACGATACATTTTCTTTCTTCGGTAAACATTTCTTTGTGTTTGATACTTTAGGAATTTTGGTTTTTCATGTTGATTTTAAAATGACCTTCTTCATGTTTGAAATGTACTTACTCGTTTTTTCCTCACAGCAGGTAAATTTGTGGGTTGTTGCAACATTACGGTCCCATTGAGTACATTTATGGAGAGAGGGAAATCAGTTGCACCACAGGGCGGGAGGAGGGTTCCTGGCACGATACATATTTTTACTTCGGTAAGCATTTTTTTGTGTTTGATACTTTCGGAGTTTTGGTTTTTCATGTTGATTTTGAAATGCCTTTTTTTATGTTTGAAATGCACTAACTCGTTTTTTCCTCACAACAGGTCAACTTGTGTGTGGTTCCAACATTACGGTCCCATTGAGTACATTTTTGGAGAGAGGGACATCAGTTGCACCACAGGGCAGGAGGAGGGTGCCTAGGACGATACATTTTCTTACTTCGGTAAGCATTTTTTTGCGTTTGATACTTTAGGAATTTTGGTTTTATCATGTGGATTTTAAAATATCCTTTTTCATGTTTGAAATGTACTAACTCGTTTTTCCCTCACAGCAGGTCAACTTGTGTGTGGTTGCAACATTACGGTCCCATTGAGTACATTTTTGGAGAGAGGGACATCAGTTCTCCACAGGGCAGGAGGAGGGTTCCTAGCACGATACATTTTCTTTCTTCGGTAAGCATTTTTTTGTATTTGATACTTTAGGAATTTTGTTTTTTCATGTTGATTTTAAAATGACGTTTTTCATGTTTGAAATGTACTAACTCGTTTTTTTCTCACAGCAGGTCAACTTGTGTGTGGTTGCAACATTACGGTCCCATTGAGTACATTTTTGGAGTGAGGGACATTAGTTGCACCACAGGGCAGGAGGAGGGTGCCTAGCATGATATATTTTCTTACTTCGGTAAGCATTTTTTTGTGTTTGATATTTTAGGAATTTTGGTTTTTCATGTGGATTTTGAAATGACCTTTTTCATGTTTGAAATGCACTAACTCATTATTTCCTCACAGCAGGTCAACTTGTGTGTGGTTGCACCATTACGGTCCCATTCAGTACATTTTTGGAGAAAAGGACATCAGTTGCACCACAGGGCAGGTGGAGGGTGCCTAGCACGATACATTTTCAATCTTCGGTAAGCATTTTTTTGTGTTTGATAGTTTTGGAATTTTGGTTTTTCAGGTTGTTTTAAAATGACCTTTTTCATGTTTGAAATGTACTAACTCGTTTTTCCTCACAGCAAGTCAACTTGTGGGTGGATGCAACATTACGGTCCCATTGAGCACATTTTTGGAGAGAGGGAAATCAGTTGCACCACAGGGCAGGAGGAGGGTGCCTAGTACGATACATATTTCTTTCTTCGGTAAGCATTTTTTTGAGTTTGATACTTTTGGGATTTTGGTTTTTCATGTTGATTTTAAAATGACCTTTTTCATGTTTGAAATGTACTAACTCGTTTTTTCCTCACAGCAGGTCAACTTGTGTGTGGTTGCAACATTACGGTCCCATTTAGTACATTTTTGGAGAAAGGGACATCAGTTGCACCAGAGGGCGGGAGGAGGGTGCCTAGCATGATACATTTTCTTTCTTCGGTAAACATTTCTTTGTGTTTGATACTTTAGGAATTTTGGTTTTTCACGTTGATTTTAAAATGTCCTTTTTCATGTTTGAAATGTACTAACTCGTTTTTTCCTCTTAGCAGGTAAATTTGTGGGTTGTTGCAACATTACGGTCCCATTGAGTACATTTATGGAGAGAGGGAAATCAGTTGCACCACAGGGCGGGAGGAGAGTTCCTGGCACGATACATTTTCTTTCATCAGTAAGAATTTTTTTGTGTTTGATACTGTAGGAATTTTTGTTTTTCATGTTGATTTTAAAATGACCTTTTCCATGTTTGAAATGTACTAACTCGTTTTTTCCTCACAGCAGGACAATTTGTGTGTGGTTGCAACATTACGGTCCCATTGAGTACATTTTTGGAGAAAGGGACATCAGTTGCACCACAGGGCAGGAAGAGGGTGCCTAGCACGATACATTTTCTAACTTCGGTAAGCATTTTTTTGTGTTTGATAATTTCGAAATTTGGTTTTTCGTGTTGATTTTAAAATGACCTTCTTCATGTTTGAAATGTACTAACTCGTTTTTTCCTCACAGCAGGTCAACTTGTGTGTGGTTGCAACATTACGGTCCCAATGAGTCCATTTTTGGAGTGAGGGACATCAGTTGCACCACAGGGCGGGAGTAGGGTGCCTAGCACGATACATTTTCTTTCTTCGGTAAGCATTTTTTAGTGTTTGATACTTTAGGAATTTTGGTATTTCATGTTGATTTTAAAATGACCTTTTTCATGTTTGAAATGTACTAACTCGTTTTTTCCTCAGAGCAGGTCAACTTGTCCCGTAGTTGCAACATTACGGTCCCATTAAGTCCATTTTTGGAGTGAGGGACATCAGTTCCACAACAGGGCAGGAGGAGGGTGCCTAGACGATACATTTTCTATCTTCGGTAAGCATTTTTTTGTGTTTGATAGTTTTGGAATTTTGGTTTTTCAGGTTGTTTTTAAAATGACCTTTTTCATGTTTGAAATGTACTAACTCGTTTTTTCCTCACAGCAAGTCAACTTGTGTGAGGTTGCAACATTACGGACCCATTGAGTACATTTTTGGAGAGAGGGACATCAGTTGCACCACAGGGCAGGAGGAGGATGACTAGCACGATACATTTTCTTTCTTCGTTAAGCATTTTTATGTGTAGATACTTTAGGAATTTTGGGTTTTCATGTTGATTTTAAAATGTCCTCTTTCATGTTTGAAATGTACTAACTCGTTTTTTTCTCACAGCAGGTCAACTTGTGTGTGGTTGCAGTATTACGGTCCCTGTTAGTACATATTTGGAGAAAGGGACATCAGTTGCACCACAGGGCGGGAGGAGGGTTACTGGCACGATACATTTTCTTTCTTCGGTAAGCATTTTTTAGTGTTTGATACTTTAGGAATTTTGGTATTTCATGTTGATTTTAAAATGACCTTTTTCATGTTTGAAATGTACTAACTCGTTTTTTCCTCACAGCAGGTCAACTTGTGTGTGGTTGCAACATTACGGTCCCATTGAGTACATTTTTGGAGAGAGGGACATCAGTTGCACCACAGGGCAGGAGGACGGTGCCTAGACGATACATTTTCTATCTTCGGTAAGCATTTTTTTGTGTTTGATAGTTTTGGAATTTTGGTTTTAAAGGTTGTTTTTAAAATGACCTTTTTCATGTTTGAAATGCACTAACTCGTTTTTTCCTCACAGCAAGTCAACTTGTGTGTGGTTGCAACATTACGGTCACATTGAGTACATTTTTGGAGAGAGGGACATCAGTTGCACCACAGGGTGGGAGAAGGGTACCTGGCACGATACATTTATTTACTTCGGTAAGCATTTTTTTGTGTTTGATACTTTCGGAATTTTGGTTTTTCATGTTGATTTTGAAATGCCTTTTTTTATGTTTGAAATGCACTAACTCGTTTTTTCCTCACAACAGGTCAACTTGTGTGTGGTTGCAACATTACGGTCCCATTGAGTACATTTTTGGAGAGAGGGACATCAGTTCTCCACAGGGCAGGAGGAGGGTTCCTAGCACGATACATTTTCTTTCTTCGGTAAGCAGTTTTTTGTATTTGATACTTTAGGAATTTTGGTTTTTCATGTTGATTTTAAAATAACGTTTTTCATGTTTGAAATGTACTAACTCGTTTTTTTCTCACAGCAGGTCAACTTTAGTGTGGTTGCAATATTACGGTCCCATTGTATACATTTTTGGGGGAAGGGACATCAGTTGCACCACAGGGCGGGAGTAGATTTCCTAGCATGATACATTTTCTTTCTTCGGTAAGCAATTTTTTGTGTTTGATACTTTTGGAGTTTTGGTTTTTCATGTTGATATTAAAATGACCTTTTTCATGTTTGAAATGTACTAACTCGTTTTTTCCTCACAGCAGGTCAACTTGTGTGTGGTTGCAACATTACGGTCCCATTGAGTACATTTTTGTAGAGAGGGACATCAGTTGCACCACAGGGTGGGAGAAGGGTACCTGGCACGATACATTTATTTACTTCGGTAAGCATTTTTTTGTGTTTGATACTTTCGGAATTTTGGTTTTTCATGTTGATTTTGAAATGCCTTTTTTTATGTTTGAAATGCACTAACTCGTTTTTTCCTCACAACAGGTCAACTTGTGTGTGGTTGCAACATTACGGTCCCATTGAGTACATTTTTGGAGAGAGGGACATCAGTTCTCCACAGGGCAGGAGGAGGGTTCCTAGCACGATACATTTTCTTTCTTCGGTAAGCAGTTTTTTGTATTTGATACTTTAGGAATTTTGGTTTTTCATGTTGATTTTAAAATAACGTTTTTCATGTTTGAAATGTACTAACTCGTTTTTTTCTCACAGCAGGTCAACTTTAGTGTGGTTGCAATATTACGGTCCCATTGTATACATTTTTGGGGGAAGGGACATCAGTTGCACCACAGGGCGGGAGTAGATTTCCTAGCATGATAGATTTTCTTTCTTTGGTAAGCAATTTTTTGTGTTTGATACTTTTGGAGTTTTGGTTTTTCATGTTGATATTAAAATGACCTTTTTCATGTTTGAAATGTACTAACTCGTTTTTTCCTCACAGCAAGTCAACTTGTGGGTGGATGCAACATTACGGTCCCATTGAGCACATTTTTGGAGAGAGGGACATCAGTTGCACCACAGGGCAGGAGGAGGGTGCCTAGTACGATACATATTTCTTACTTCGGTAAGCATTTTTTTGAGTTTGATACTTTTGGGATTTTGGTTTTTCATGTTGATTTTAAAATGACCTTTTTCATGTTTGAAATGTACTAACTCGTTTTTTCCTCACAGCAGGTCAACTTGTGTGTGGTTGCAACATTACGGTCCCATTTAGTACATTTTTGGAGAAAGGGACATCAGTTGCACCAGAGGGTGGGAGGAGGGTGCCTAGCACGATACATTTTCTTTCTTCGGTAAACATTTCTTTGTGTTTGATACTTTAGGAATTTTGGTTTTTCACGTTGATTTTAAAATGTCCTTTTTCAAGTTTGAAATGTACTAACTCGTTTTTTCCTCTTAGCAGGTAAATTTGTGGGTTGTTGCAACATTACGGTCCCATTGAGTACATTTATGGAGAGAGGGAAATCAGTTGCACCACAGGGCGGGAGGAGGGTTCCTGGCACGATACATTTTCTTTCTTCAGTAAGAATTTTTTTGTGTTTGATACTTTAGGAATTTTTGTTTTTCATGTTGATTTTAAAATGACCTTTTCCATGTTTGAAATGTACTAACTCGTTTTTTCCTCACAGCAGGTCAACTTGTGTGTGGTTGCAACATTACGGTCCCATTGAGTACATTTTTGGAGAAAGGGACATCAGTTGCGCCACAGGGCAAGAGGAGGGTGCCTAGCACGATACATTTTCTAACTTCGGTAAGCATTTTTTGGTGTTTGATAATTTCGAAATTTGGTTTTTCGTGTTGATTTTAAAATGACCTTCTTCATGTTTGAAATGTACTAACTCGTTTTTTCCTCACAGCAGGTCAACTTGTGTGTGGTTGCAACATTACGGTCCCAATGAGTACATTTTTGGAGTGAGGGACATCAGTTGCACCACAGGGCGGGAGTAGGGTGCCTAGCACGATACATTTTCTTTCTTCGGTAAGCATTTTTTAGTGTTTGATACTTTAGGAATTTTGGTACTTCATGTTGATTTTAAAATGACCTTTTTCATGTTTGAAATGTACTGACTCGTTTTTTCCTCACAGCAGGTCAACTTGTCCCGTGGTTGCAACATTACGGTCCCATTAAGTCCATTTTTGGAGTGAGGGACATCAGTTGCACAACAGGGCAGGAGGAGGGTGCCTAGACGATACATTTTCTATCTTCGGTAAGCATTTTTTTTGTGTTTGATAGTTTTGGAATTTTGGTTTTTCAGGTTGTTTTTAAAATGACCTTTTTCATGTTTGAAATGTACTAACTCGTTTTTTCCTCACAGCAAGTCAACTTGTGTGAGGTTGCAACATTATGGACCCATTGAGTACATTTTTGGAGAGAGGGACATCAGTGGCACCACAGGGCAGGAGGAGGATGACTAGCACGATACATTTTCTTTCTTCGTTAAGCATTTTTATGTGTTGATACTTTAGGAATTTTGGGTTTGCATGTTGATTTTAAAATGTCCTCTTTCATGTTTGAAATGTACTAACTCGTTTTTTTCTCACAGCAGGTCAACTTGTGTGTGGTTGCAACATTACGGTCCCTGTTAGTACATTTTTGGAGAAAGGGACATCAGTTGCACCACAGGGCGGGAGGAGGGTTACTGGCACGATACATTTTCTTTCTTCGGTAAGCATTTTTTAGTGTTTGATACTTTAGGAATTTTGGTATTTCATGTTGATTTTAAAATGACCTTTTTCATGTTTGAAATGTACTAACTCGTTTTTTCCTCACAGCAGGTCAACTTGTGTGTGGTTGCAACATTACGGTCCCATTGAGTACATTTTTGGAGAGAGGGACATCAGTTGCACCACAGGGCAGGAGGACGGTGCCTAGACGATACATTTTCTATCTTCGGTAAGCATTTTCTTGTGTTTGATAGTTTTGGAATTTTGGTTTTAAAGGTTGTTTTTAAAATGACCTTTTTCATGTTTGAAATGCACTAAATCGTTTTTTCCTCACAGCAAGTCAACTTGTGTGTGGTTGCAACATTACGGTCCCATTGAGTACATTTTTGGAGAGAGGGAAATTAGTTGCACCACAGAGCAGGACGAGGGTTCGTAGCACGATACATTTTCTTACTTCGGTAAGCATTTTTTTGTGTTTGTTACTCTCGGAACTTTGGTATTTCTTGTTGATTTTGAAATGCCTTGTTTCATGTTTGAAATGTACTAACTCGTTTTTTCCTCACAGCAGGACAATTTGTGTGTGGTTGCAACATTACGGTCCCATTGAGTACATTTTTGGAGAGAGGGACATCAGTTGCACCACAGGGCAGGAGGAGGGTGCCTAGACGATACATTTTCTATCTTCGGTAAGCATTTTTTTGTGTTTGATAGTTTTGGAATTTTGGTTTTTAATGTTGTTTTTAAAATGACCTTTTTCATGTTTGTAATGTACTAACTCGTCTTTTCCTCACAGCAGGTCAACTTGTGTGTGGTTGCAACATTACGGTCCCATTGAGTACGTTTTTGGAGAGAGGGACATCAGTTGCACCACAGGGCAGGAGGAGGGTGCCTAGTACGATACATATTTCTTACTTCGGTAAGCATTTTTTTGAGTTTGATACTTTTGGGATTTTGGTTTTTCATGTTGATTTTAAAATGACCTTTTTCATGTTTGAAATGTACTAACTCGTTTTTTCCTCACAGCAGGTCATCTTGTGTGTGGTTGCAACATTACGGTCCCATTTAGTACATTTTTGGAGAAAGGGACATCAGTTGCACCACAGGGCGGGAGGAGGGTGCCTAGCACGATACATTTTCTTTCTTCAGTAAACATTTCTTTGTGTTTGATACTTTAGGAATTTTGGTTTTTCACGTTGATTTTAAAATGTCCTTTTTCATGTTTGAAATGTACTAACTCGTTTTTTCTTCTTAGCAGGTAAATTTGTGGGTTGTTGCAACATTACGGTCCCATTGAGTACATTTATGGAGAGAGGGAAATCAGTTGCACCACAGGGCGGGAGGAGGGTTCCTGGCACGATACATTTTCTTTCTTCAGTAAGAATTTTTTTGTGTTTGATACTTTAGGAATTTTTGATTTTCATGTTGATTTTAAAATGACCTTTTCCATGTTTGAAATGTACTAACTCGTTTTTTCCTCACAGCAGGTCAACTTGTGTGTGGTTGCAACATTACGTTCCCATTGAGTACATTTTTGGAGAGAGGGACATCAGTTGCACCACAGGGCGGGATGAGGGTACTTGGCACGATACATTTTTTTACTTCGGTAAGTATTTTTTTTGAGTTTGATACTTTCGGAATTTTGGTTTTTCATGTTGATTTTAAAATTCCTTTTTTCATGTGTGAAATGTACTAACTCGTTTTTTCCTCACAGCAGGTCAACTTGTGTGTGGTTGCAACATTACGGTCCCATTGAGTACATTTTTGGAGAGAGGGACATCAGTTGCACCACAGGGCAGGAGGAGGGTGCCTAGCACGATATATTTTCTTACTTCGGTAAGCATTTTTTTGTGTTTGATACTTTAGGAATTTTGGTTTTTCATGTGGATTTTAAAATGACATTTTTCATGTTTGAAATGTACTAACTCATTATTTCCTCACAGCAGGTCATCTTGTGTGTGGTTGCAACATTACGGTCCCATTGAGTACATTTTTGGAGAAAGGGACATTAGTTGCACCACAGGGCAGGAGGAGGGTGCCTAGACGATACATTTTCTATCTTCGGTAAGCATTTTTTTGTGTTTGATAGTTTTGGAATTTTGGTTTTTCATGTTGTTTTTAAAATGACCTTTTTCATGTTTGAAATGTACTAACTCGTTTTTTCCTCACAGCAGGTCAACTTGTGTGTGGTTTCAACTTTACGGTCCCATTGAGTACGTTTTTGGAGAGAGGGACATCAGTTGCACCACAGGGCAGGATGAGGGTGCCTAGTACGATACATTTTTCTTACTTCGGTAAGCGTTTTTTTGTGTTTGATACTTTTGGAATTTTGGTTTTTCATGTTGATTTTAAAATGACCTTTTTCATGTTTGAAATGTACTAACTCGTTTTTTCCTCACAGCAGGTCAACTTGTGGGTGGTTGCAACATTACGGTCCCATTGAGTACATTTTTCTAGAAAGGGACATCAGTTGCACCACAGGGCGGGAGGAGGGTTACTGGCACGATACATTTTCTTTCTTCAGTAAACATTTCTTTTTGTTTGATACTTTAGGAATTTTGGTTTTTCACGTTGATTTTAAAATGACCTTTTTCATGTTTGAAATGTACTAACTCGTTTTTTCCTCTTAGCAGGTAAATTTGTGGGTTGTTGCAACATTACGGTCCCATTGAGTACATTTATGGAGAGAGGGAAATCTGTTGCACCACAGGGCGGGTGGAGGGTTCCTGGCACGATACATATTTTTACTTCGGTAAACATTTTTTGTGTTTGATACTTTCGGAATTTTGGTTTTTCATGTTGATTTTGAAATGCCTTTTTTCATGTTTGAAATGCACTAACTCGTTTTTTCCTCACAGCAGGTCAACTTGTGGGTGGTTGCAACATTACGGTCCCATTGAGTACATTTTTCTAGAAAGGGACATCAGTTGCACCACAGGGCGGGAGGAGGGTTCCTGGCACGATACATTTTCTAACTTCGGTAAGCATTTTTTTGTGTTTGATAATTTCGAAATTTGGTTTTTCGTGTTGTTTTTGTAATGACTTTTTTCATGTTTGAAATGTACTAACTCGTTTTTTCCTCACAGCAGGTGAATTTGTGTGTGGTTGCAACATTACGGTCCCATTGAGTACAATTTTGGAGAAAGGGACATCAGTTGCACCACAGGGCGGGAGGAGGGTGCCTAGCACGATACTTTTCTAACTTCAGTAAGCATTTTTTTGTGTTTGATATTTTCGAAATTTGGTTTTTCGTGTTGATTTTAAAGTGACCTTTTTCATGTTCGAAATGTACTAACTCGTTTTTTCCTCACAGCAGGTCAACTTGTGTGTGGTTGCAACATTACGGTCCCATTTAGTACATTTTTGGAGAAAGGGACATCAGTTGCACCACAGGGCGGGAGGAGGGTTACTGGCACGATACATTTTCTTTCTTCGGTAAACATTTCTTTGTGTTTGATACTTTAGGAATTTTGGTTTTTCATGTTGATTTTAAAATGACCTTCTTCATGTTTGAAATGTACTAACTCGTTTTTTCCTCACAGCAGGTAAATTTGTGGGTTGTTGCAACATTACGGTCCCATTAAGTACATTTATGGAGAGAGGGAAATCAGTTGCACCACAGGGCGGGAGGAGGGTTCCTGGCACGATACATATTTTTACGTCAGTAAGCATTTTTTTGTGTTTGATACTTTCGGAGTTTTGGTTTTTCATGTTGATTTTGAAATGCCTTTTTTTATGTTCGAAATGCACTAACTCGTTTTTTCCTCACAACAGGTCAACTTGTGTGTGGTTGCAACATTACGGTCCCATTGAGTACATTTTTGGAGAGAGGGACATCAGTTGCACCACAGGGCAGGAGGAGGGTGCCTAGGACGATACATTTTCTTACTTCGGTAAGCATTTTTTTGCGTTTGATACTTTAGGAATTTTGGTTTTATCATTTGGATTTTAAAGTGTCCTTTTTCATGTTTGAAATGTACTAACTCGTTTTTCCCTCACAGCAGGTCAACTTGTGTGTGGTTGCAACATTACGGTCCCATTGAGTACATTTTTGGAGAGAGGGACATCAGTTCTCCACAGGGCAGGAGGAGGGTTCCTAGCACGATACATTTTCTTTCTTCGGTAAGCATTTTTTTGTATTTGATACTTTAGGAATTTTGTTTTTTCATGTTGATTTTAAAATGACGTTTTTCATGTTTGAAATGTACTAACTCGTTTTTTCCTCACAGCAGGTCAACTTTAGTGTGGTTGCAACATTACGGTCCCATTGTATACATTTTTGGAGGAAGGGACATCAGTTGCACCACAGGGCGGGAGTAGATTTCCTAGCATGATACATTTTCTTTCTTCGGTAAGCAATTTTTTGTGTTTGATACTTTTGGAGTTTTGGTTTTTCATGTTGATATTAAAATGACCTTTTTCATGTTTGAAATGTACTAACTCGTTTTTTCCTCACAGCAGGTCAACTTGTGTGTGGTTGCAACATTACGGTCCCATTGAGTACATTTTTGGAGAGAGGGACATCAGTTGCACCACAGGGCGGGAGGAGGGTGCCTAGCACGATACTTTTCTAACTTCAGTAAGCATTTTTTTGTGTTTGATATTTTCGAAATTTGGTTTTTCGTGTTGATTTTAAAGTGACCTTTTTCATGTTCGAAATGTACTAGCTCGTTTTTTCCTCACAGCAGGTCAACTTGTGTGTGGTTGCAACATTACGGTCCCATTTAGTACATTTTTGGAGAAAGGGACATCAGTTGCACCACAGGGCGGGAGGAGGGTTACTGGCACGATACATTTTCTTTCTTCGGTAAACATTTCTTTGTGTTTGATACTTTAGGAATTTTGGTTTTTCATGTTGATTTTAAAATGACCTTCTTCATGTTTGAAATGTACTAACTCGTTTTTTCCTCACAGCAGGTAAATTTGTGGGTTGTTGCAACATTACGGTCCCATTGAGTACATTTATGGAGAGAGGGAAATCAGTTGCACCACAGGGCGGGAGGAGGGTTCCTGGCACGATACATATTTTTACGTCAGTAAGCATTTTTTTGTGTTTGATACTTTCGGAGTTTTGGTTTTTCATGTTGATTTTGAAATGCCTTTTTTTATGTTTGAAATGCACTAACTCGTTTTTTCCTCACAACAGGTCAACTTGTGTGTGGTTGCAACATTACGGTCCCATTGAGTACATTTTTGGAGAGAGGGACATCAGTTGCACCACAGGGCAGGAGGAGGGTGCCTAGGACGATACATTTTCTTACTTCGGTAAGCATTTTTTTGCGTTTGATACTTTAGGAATTTTGGTTTTATCATTTGGATTTTAAAGTGTCCTTTTTCATGTTTGAAATGTACTAACTCGTTTTTCCCTCACAGCAGGTCAACTTGTGTGTGGTTGCAACATTACGGTCCCATTGAGTACATTTTTGGAGAGAGGGACATCAGTTCTCCACAGGGCAGGAGGAGGGTTCCTAGCACGATACATTTTCTTTCTTCGGTAAGCATTTTTTTGTATTTGATACTTTAGGAATTTTGTTTTTTCATGTTGATTTTAAAATGACGTTTTTCATGTTTGAAATGTACTAACTCGTTTTTTCCTCACAGCAGGTCAACTTTAGTGTGGTTGCAACATTACGGTCCCATTGTATACATTTTTGGAGGAAGGGACATCAGTTGCACCACAGGGCGGGAGTAGATTTCCTAGCATGATACATTTTCTTTCTTCGGTAAGCAATTTTTTGTGTTTGATACTTTTGGAGTTTTGGTTTTTCATGTTGATATTAAAATGACCTTTTTCATGTTTGAAATGTACTAACTCGTTTTTTCCTCACAGCAGGTCAACTTGTGTGTGGTTGCAACATTACGGTCCCATTGAGTACATTTTTGGAGAGAGGGACATCAGTTGCACCACAGGGTGGGAGAAGGGTACCTGGCACGATACATTTATTTACTTCGGTAAGCATTTTTTTGTGTTTGATACTTTCGGAATTTTGGTTTTTCATGTTGATTTTGAAATGCCTTTTTTCATGTTTGAAATGTACTAACTCATTTTTTCCTCACAGCAGGTCAACTTGTGTGTGGTTGCAACATTACGGTCCCATTGAGTACATTTTTGGAGAGAGGGACATTAGTTGCAACACAGGGCAGGAGGAGGGTGCCTAGCATGATATATTTTCTTACTTCGGTAAGCATTTTTTTGTGTTTGATATTTTAGGAATTTTGGTTTTTCATGTGGATTTTGAAATGACCTTTTTCATGTTTGAAATGCACTAACTCATTATTTCCTCACAGCAGGTCAACTTTTGTGTGGTTGCACCATTACGGTCCCATTGAGTACATTTTTGGAGAAAAGGACATCAGTTGCACCACAGGGCAGGTGGAGGGTGCCTAGCACAATACATTTTCAATCTTCGGTAAGCATTTTTTTGTGTTTGATAGTTTTGGAATTTTGGTTTTTCAGGTTGTTTTAAAATGACCTTTTTCATGTTTGAAATGTACTAACTCGTTTTTCCTCACTGCAAGTCAACTTGTGGGTGGATGCAACATTACGGTCCCATTGAGCACATTTTTGGAGAGAGGGACATCAGTTGCACCACAGGGCAGGAGGAGGGTGCCTAGTAGGATACATATTTCTTACTTCGGTAAGCATTTTTTTGAGTTTGATACTTTTGGGATTTTGGTTTTTCATGTTGATTTTAAAATGACCTTCTTCATATTTGAAATGTACTAACTCGTTTTTTCCTCACAGCAGGTCAACTTGTGTGTGGTTGCAACATTACGGTCCCAATGAGTCCATTTTTGGAGTGAGGGACATCAGTTGCACCACAGGGCGGGAGTAGGGTGCCTAGCACGATACATTTTCTTTCTTCGGTAAGCATTTTTTAGTGTTTGAAATGTACTAACTCGTTTTTTCCTCACAGCAGGTCAACTTGTCCCGTGGTTGCAACATTACGGTCCCATTAAGTCCATTTTTGGAGTGAGGGACATCAGTTGCACAACAGGGCAGGAGGAGGGTGCCTAGACGATACATTTTCAATCTTCGGTAAGCATTTTTTTGTGTTTGATAGTTTTGGAATTTTGGTTTTTCAGGTTGTTTTTAAAATGACCTTTTTCATGTTTGAAATGTACTAACTCGTTTTTTCCTCACAGCAAGTCAACTTGTATGAGGTTGCAACATTACGGACCCATTGAGTACATTTTTGGAGAGAGGGACATCAGTTGCACCACAGGGCAGGAGGAGGATGACTAGCACGATACATTTTCTTTCTTCGTTAAGCATTTTTATGTGTTGATACTTTAGGAATTTTGGGTTTTCATGTTGATTTTAAAATGTCCTCTTTCATGTTTGAAATGTACTAACTCGTTTTTTTCTCACAGCAGGTCAACTTGTGTGTGGTTGCAACATTACGGTCCCTGTTAGTACATTTTTGGAGAAAGGGACATCAGTTGCACCACAGGGCGGGAGGAGGGTTACTGGCACGATACATTTTCTTTCTTCGGTAAGCATTTTTTAGTGTTTGATACTTTAGGAATTTTGGTATTTCATGTTGATTTTAAAATGACCTTTTTCATGTTTGAAATGTACTAACTCGTTTTTTCCTCACAGCAGGTCAACTTGTGTGTGGTTGCAACATTACGGTCCCATTGAGTACATTTTTGGAGAGAGGGACATCAGTTGCACCACAGGGCAGGAGGACGGTGCCTAGACGATACATTTTCTATCTTCGGTAAGCATTTTCTTGTGTTTGATAGTTTTGGAATTTTGGTTTTAAAGGTTGTTTTTAAAATGACCTTTTTCATGTTTGAAATGCACTAACTCGTTTTTTCCTCACAGCAAGTCAACTTGTGTGTGGTTGCAACATTACGGTCCCATTGAGTACATTTTTGGAGAGAGGGAAATTAGTTGCACCACAGAGCAGGACGAGGGTGCGTAGCACGATACATTTTCTTACTTCGGTAAGCATTTTTTTGTGTTTGTTACTCTCGGAACTTTGGTATTTCTTGTTGATTTTGAAATGCCTTGTTTCATGTTTGAAATGTACTAACTCGTTTTTTCCTCACAGCAGGTCAACTTGTGTGTGGTTGCAACATTACGGTCCCATTGAGTACATTTTTGGAGAGAGGGACATCAGTTGCACCACAGGGCAGGAGGAGGGTGCCTAGACGATACATTTTCTATCTTCGGTAAGCATTTTTTTGTGTTTGATAGTTTTGGAATTTTGGTTTTTAATGTTGTTTTTAAAATGACCTTTTTCATGTTTGTAATGTACTAACTCGTTTTTTCCTCACAGCAGGTCAACTTGTGTGTGGTTGCAACATTACGGTCCCATTGAGTACGTTTTTGGAGAGAGGGACATCAGTTGCACCACAGGGCAGGAGGAGGGTGCCTAGTACGATACATATTTCTTACTTCGGTAAGCATTTTTTTGAGTTTGATACTTTTGGGATTTTGGTTTTTCATGTTGATTTTAAAATGACCTTTTTCATGTTTGAAATGTACTAACTCGTTTTTTCCTCACAGCAGGTCAACTTGTGTGTGGTTGCAACATTACGGTCCCATTTAGTACATTTTTGGAGAAAGGGACATCAGTTGCACCACAGGGCGGGAGGAGGGTACCTAGCACGATACATTTTCTTTCTTCGGTAAACATTTCTTTGTGTTTGATACTTTAGGAATTTTGGTTTTTCACGTTGATTTTAAAGTGTCCTTTTTCATGTTTGAAATGTACTAACTCGTTTTTTCTTCTTAGCAGGTAAATTTGTGGGTTGTTGCAACATTACGGTCCCATTGAGTACATTTATGGAGAGAGGGAAATCAGTTGCACCACAGGGCGGGAGGAGGGTTCCTGGCACGATACATTTTCTTTCTTCAGTAAGAATTTTTTTGTGTTTGATACTTTAGGAATTTTTGTTTTTCATGTTGATTTTAAAATGACCTTTTCCATGTTTGAAATGTACTAACTCGTTTTTTCCTCACAGCAGGTCAATTTGTGTGTGGTTGCAACATTACGGTCACATTGAGTACATTTTTGGAGAAAGGGACATCAGTTGCACCACAGGGCAAGAGGAGGGTGCCTAGCACGATACATTTTCTAACTTCGGTAAGCATTTTTTTGTGTTTGATAATTTCCAAATTTGGTTTTTCGTGTTGATTTTAAAATGACCTTTTTCATGTTTGAAATGTACTAACTCGTTTTTTCCTCACAGCAAGTCAACTTGTGTGAGGTTGCAACATTACGGACCCATTGAGTACATTTTTGGAGAGAGGGACATCAGTTGCACCACAGGGCAGGAGGAGGATGACTAGCACGATACATTTTCTTTCTTCGTTAAGCATTTTTATGTGTTGATACTTTAGGAATTTTGGGTTTTCATGTTGATTTTAAAATGACCTTTTTCATGTTTGAAATGTACTAACTCGTTTTTCCTCACAGCAGGTAAATTTGTGGGTTGTTGCAACATTACGATCCCATTGAGTACATTTATGGAGAGAGGGAAATCAGTTGCACCACAGGGCGGGAGGAGGGTTCCTGGCACGATACATATTTTTACTTCGGTAAGCATTTTTTTGTGTTTGATACTTTCGGAGTTTTGGTTTTTCATGTTGATTTTGAAATGCCTTTTTTCATGTTTGAAATGCACTAACTCGTTTTTTCCTCACAGCAGGTCAACTTGTGTGTGGTTGCAACATTACGGTCCCATTGAGTACATTTTTGGAGAGAGGGACATCAGTTGCACCACAGGGCAGGAGGAAGGTGCCTATGACGATACATTTTCTTACTTCGGTAAGCATTTTTTTGTGTTTGATACTTTAGGAATTTTGGTTTTTCATGTGGATTTTAAAATGTCCTTTTTCATGTTTGAAATGTACTAACTCGTTTTTTCCTCACAGCAGGTCAACTTGTGTGTGGTTGCAACATTACAGTCCCATTGAGTACATTTTTGGAGAGAGGGACATCAGTTCTCCACAGGGCAGGAGGAGGGTTCCTAACACGATACATTTTCTTTCTTCGGTAAGCATTTTTTTGTATTTGATACTCTAGGAATTTTGTTTTTTCATGTTGATTTTAAAATGACGTTTTTCATGTTTGAAATGTACTAACTCGTTTTTTTCTCACAGCAGGTCAACTTGAGTGTGGTTGCAACATTACGGTCCCATTGAGTACATTTTTGGAGGAAGGGACATCAGTTGCACCACAGGGTGGGAGAAGGGTACCTGACACGATACATTTATTTACTTCGGTAAGCATTTTTTTGTGTTTGATACTTTAGGAATTTTGGTTTTTCATGTGGATTTTAAAATGACCTTTTTCATGTTTGAAATGCACTAACTCATCATTTCCTCACAGCAGGTCAACTTGTGTGTGGTTGCAACATTACGGTCCCATTGAGTACATTTTTGGAGAGAGGGACATCAGTTGCACCACAGGGCAGGAGGACGGTGCCTAGACTATACATTTTCTATCTTCGGTAAGCATTTTTTTGTGTTTGATAGTTTTGGAATTTTGGTTTTAATGGTTGTTTTTAAAATGGCCTTTTTCATGTTTGAAATGCACTAACTCGTTTTTTCCTCACAGCAAGTCAACTTGTGTGTGGTTGCAACATTACGGTCCCATTGAGTACATTTTTGGAGAGAGGGACATTAGTTGCACCACAGAGCAGGACGAGGGTTCGTAGCACGATACATTTTCTTACTTCGGTAAGCATTTTTTTGTTTTTGTTACTTTCGGAACTTTGGTATTTCTTATTGATTTTGAAATGCCTTGTTTCATGTTTGAAATGTACTAACTCGTTTTTTCCTCACAGCAGGTCAACTTGTGTGTGGTTGCAACATTACGGTCCCATTGAGTTCATTTTTGGAGAAAGGGACATCAGTTGCACCACAGGGCGGGAGTAGGGTTCCTAGCATGATACATTTTCTTTCTTCGGTAAGCATTTTTTTGTGTTTGATACTTTAGTAATTTTGGTTTTTCACACTGATTTCAAAATGACCTTTTTCATGTTTGAAATGTACTAACTTGATTTTTCCTCACAGCAGGTCAACTTGTGTGTGATTGGAACATTACGGTGCCATTGAGTCCATTTTTGGAGATAGGGACATCAGTTGCACCACAGGGCGGGAGAAGGGTGCGTAGCATGATACATTTTCTTACTTCGGTAAGCATTTTTTTGTGATTGATAATTTCGGAATTTTGGTTTTTTATGTTGGTTTTGAAATGCCTTTTTTCATGTTTGAAATGTACTAACTCGTTTTTTCCTCACAGCAGGTCAACTTGTCTGTGGTTGCAACATTACGGTCCCATTAATTCCATTTTTGGAGAAAGGGACATCAGTTGCACCACAGGGCGGGAGTATGGTTCCTAGGACGATATATTTTTTTTTTCTTCGGTAAGCATTTTTTTGTGTTTGATAGTTTTGGAATTTTGGTTTCTCAAGTTGATTTTAAAATGTCCTTTTTCATGTTTGAAATGTACTAACTCGTTTTTTCCTCACAGCAGGTCAACTTGTGTGAGGTTGCAACATTACGGACCCATTGAGTACGTTTTTGGAGAGAGTGACATCAGTTGCACCACAGGGCAGGAGGAGGATGACTAGCACGATACATTTTCTTTCTTCGTTAAGCATTTTTATGTGTTGATACTTTAGGAATTTTGGGTTTTCATGTTGATTTTAAAATGTCCTCTTTCATGTTTGAAATGTACTAACTCGTTTTTTTCTCACAGCAGGTGAACTTGTGTGTAGTTGCAACATTACGTTCCCATTTAGTACATTTTTGGAGAAAGGGACATCAGTTGCACCACAGGGCGGGAGGAGGGTTACTGCACGATACATTTTCTTTCTTCGGTAAACATTTCTTTGTGTTTGATACTTTAGGTATTTTGGTTTTTCATGTTGATTTTAAAATGACCTTTTTCATGTTTGAAATGTACTAACTCGTTTTTTCCTCACAGCAGGTAAATTTGTGGGTTGTTGCATCATTACGGTCCCATTGAGTACATTTATGGAGAGAGGGAAATCAGTTGCACCACAGGGCGGGAGGAGGGTTCCTGGCACGATACATAATTTTACTTCGGTAAGCATTTTTTTGTGTTTGACACTTTCGGAGTTTTGGTCTTTCATGTTGATTTTGAAATGCCTTTTTTCATGTTTGAAATGCACTAACTCGTTTTTTCCTCACAGCAGGTCAACTTGTGTGTGGTTGCAACATTACGGTCCCATTGAGTACATTTTTGGAGAGAGGGACATCAGTTGCACCACAGGGCAGGAGGAGGGTGCCTAGGACGATACATTTTCTTACTTCGGTAAGCAATTTTTTGTGTTTGATACTTTAGGAATTTTGGTTTTTCATGTGGATTTTAAAATGTCCTTTTTCATGTTTGAAATGTACTAACTCGTTTTTTCCTCACAGCAGGTCAACTTGTGTGTGGTTGCAACATTACGGTCCCATTGAGTACATTTTTGGTTAGAGGGACATCAGTTCTCCACAGGGCGGGTGGAGTGTACCTGGCACGATACATTTTTTTACTTCGGTAAGCATTTTCTTGTGTTTGATACTTTCGGAATTTTGGTTTTTCATGTTGATTTTGAAATGCCTTTTTTCATGTTTGAAATGTACTAACTCATTTTTTCCTCACAGCAGGTCAACTTGAGTGTGGTTGCAACATTACGGTCCCATTGAGTACATTTTTGGAGAGAGGGACATCAGTTGCACCACAGGACAGGAGGAGGATGCCTTGACGATACGTTTTCTATCTTCGGTAAGCATTTTTTTGTGTTTGATAGTTTTGGAATTTTGGTTTTTCATGTTGTTTTTAAAATGACCTTTTACATGTTTGAAATGTACTAACTCGATTTTTCCTCACAGCAGGTCAACTTGTGTGTGGTTGCAACATTACGGTCCCATTTAGTACATTTTTGGAGAAAGGGACATCAGTTGCACCACAGGGCGGGAGGAGGGTTACTGGCACGATACACTTTCTTTCTTCGGTAAACATTTCTTTGTGTTTAATACTTTAGGAATTTTGGTTTTTCACGTTGATTTTAAAATGACCTTTTTCATGTTTGAAATGTAATAACTCGTTTTTTCCTCACAGCAGGTAAATTTGTGGGTTGTTGCAACATTACGGTCCCATTGAGTACATTTATGGAGAGAGGGAAATCAGTTGCACCACAGGCCGGGAGGAGGGTTCCTGGCACGATACATATTTTTACTTCGGTAAGCATTTTTTGTGTTTGATACTTTCGGAATTTTGGTTTTTCATGTTGATTTTGAAATGCCTTATTTCATGTTTGAAATGCACGAACTCGTTTTTTCCTCACAGCAGGTCAACTTGTGTGTGGTTGCAACGTTACGGTCCCATTGAGTACATTTTTGGAGAGAGGGACAACAGTTGCAGCACACGGCAGGAGGAGGGTGCCTAGGACGATACATTTTCTTATTTCGGTAAGCATTTTTTTGTGTTTGATACTTTAGGAATTTTGGTTTTTCATGTGGAATTAAAATGACCTTTTTCATGTTTGAAATGTACTAACTCGTTTTTTCCTCACAGCAGGTCAACTTGTGTGTGGTTGCAACATTACGGTCCCATTGAGTACATTTTTGGAGAGAGGGACATGAGTTCTCCACAGGGCAGGAGGTGGGTTCCTAGCACGATACATTTTCTATCTTCGGTAAGCAATTTTTTGTGTTTGATACTTTTGGGGTTTTGGTTTTTCATGTTGCTTTTAAAATGACCTTTTTCATGTTTGAAATGTACTAACTCGTTTTTTCCTCACAGCAGGTCAACTTGTGTGTGGTTGCAACATTACGGTCCCATTGAGTACATTTTTGGAGGAAGGGACATCAGTTGCACCACAGGGCGGGAGTAGACTTCCTAGCACGATACATTTTCTTTCTTCGGTAAGCATATTTTTGTGTTTGATACTTTTGGGGTTTTGGTTTTTCATGTTGATTTTAAAATGACCTTTTTCATGTTTGAAATGTATTAACTCGTTTTTTCCTCACAGCAGGTCAACTTGTGTGTGGTTGCAACATTACGGTCCCATTGAGTACATTTTTGGAGAGAGGGACATCAGTTGCACCACAGGGCAGGAGGAGGGTGCCTAGCATGATATATTTTCTTACTTCGGTAAGCATTTTTTTGTGTTTGATACTTTAGGAATTTTGGGTTGTCATGTGGATTTTAAAATGACCTTATTCATGTTTGAAATGTACTAACTCATTATTTCCTCACAGCAGGTCAACTTGTGTGTGGTTGCAACATTACGGTCCCATTGAGTACATTTTTGGAGAAAGGGACATTAGTTGCACCACAGGGGCAGGAGGAGGGTGCCTAGCACGATACATTTTCAATCTTCGGTAAGCAATTCTTTGTGTTTGATAGTTTTGGAATTTTGGTTCTTCATGTTGTTTTTAAAATGACCTTGTTTCATGTTTGAAATGTACTAACTCGTTTTTTCGTTACAGCAAGTCAACTTGTGGGTGGTTGTGACATTACGGTCTCATTGAGTCCATTTTTGGAGAGAGGGACATCAGTTGGACCACAGGGAAGGACGAGGGTTCGTAGCTCGATACATTTTCTTATTTCGGTAAGCATTTTTTTGTGTTTGTTACTTTCGGAACTATGGTTTTTCTTGTTGATTTTGAAATGCCTTGTTTCATGTTTGAAATGTACTAGCTCGTTTTTTCCTCACAGCAGGTCAACTTGTGTGTGGTTGCAACATTACGGTCCCATTGAGTACATTTTTGGAGAGAGGGACATCAGTTGCACCACAGGGCAGGAGGAGGGTGCCTAGACGATACATTTTTTATCTTCGGTAAGCATTTTTTTGTGTTTGATAGTTTTGGATTTTTGGTTTTTCATGTTGTTTTTAAAATGACCTTTTCCATGTTTGGAATGTACTAACTCGTTTTTTCCTCACAGCAGGTCAACTTGTGTGTGGTTGCAACATTACGGTCGCATTGAGTACGTTTTTGGAGAGAGGGACATCAGTTGCACCACAGGGCAGGAGGAGGGTGCCTAGCACGATAAATTTTTGTTACTTCGGTAAGCATTTTTTTGTGTTTGATACTTTTGGGATTTTGGTTTTTCATGTGGATTTTAAAATGACCTTTTACATGTTTGAAATGTACTAACTCGTTTTTTCCTCACAGCAGGTCAACTTGTGTGTGGTTGCAACATTACGGTCCCATTTAGTACATTTTTGGAGAAAGGGACATCAGTTGCACCACAGGGCGGGAGGAGGGTTACTGGCACGATACATTTTCTTTCTTCGGTAAACATTTCGTAGTGTTTGATACTTTAGGAATTTTGGTTTTTCACGTTGATTTTAAAATGACCTTTTTCATGTTTGAAATGTACTAACTCGTTTATTCCTCACAGCAGGTAAATTTGTGGGTTGTTGCAACATTACGGTCCCATTGAGTACATTTATGGAGAGAGGGAAATCAGTTGCACCACAGGGCGCTTGGAGGGTTCCTGGCACGATACATATTTTTACTTCGGTAATAATTTTTTGTGTTTGATACTTTCGGAATTTTGGATTTTCATGTTGATTTTGAAATGCCTTTTTTCATGTTTATAATGCACTAACTCGTTTTTTCCTCACAGCACGTCAACTTGTGTGTTGTTGCAACATTACGGTCCCATTGAGTACATTTTTGGAGAGAGGGACGTCAGTTGCACCACAGGGCAGGAGGAGGGTGCCTAGGACGATACATTTTCTTACTTCGGTAAGCATTTTTTTGTGTTTGATACTTTAGGAATTTTGGTTTTTCATGTGGATTTTAAAATGACCTTTTTCATGTTTGAAATGTACTAACTCGTTTTTTCCTCACAGCAGGTCAACTTGTGTGTGGTTGCAACATTATGTTCCCATTGAGTACATTTTTGGAGAGAGGGACATCAGTTCTCCACAGGGCAGGAGGAGGGTTCCTAGCACGATACATTATGTTTCTTCGGTAAGCATTTTTTTGTGTTTGATACTTTAGGAATTTTGGTTTTTCATGTTGATTTTCAAATGACGTTTTTCATGTTTGAAATGTACTAACTCGTTTTTTCCTCACAGCAGGTCAACTTGTGTGTGGTTGCAACATTACGGTCCCATTGAGTACATTTTTGGAGGAAGGGACATCAGTTGCACCACAGGGCGGGAGTAGATTTCCTAGCACGATACATTTTGTTTCTTCGGTAAGCAATTTTTTGTGTTTGATACTTTTGGAGTTTTGGTTTTTCATGTTGATATTAAAATGACCTTTTTCATGTTTGAAATGTAGTCACTCGTTTTTTCCTCACAGCAGGTCAACTTGTGTGTGGTTGCAACATTACGGTCCCAGTGAGTACATTTTTGGAGACAGGGACATCAGTTGCACCACAGGGCGGGAGGAGGGTACCTGGCACGATACATTTTTTTACTTCGGTAAGCATTTTTTTGTTTTTGATACTTTAGAATTTTGGTTTTTCATGTTGATTTTGAAATGCCTTTTTTCATGTTTCAAATGTACTAACTTATTTTTTCCTCACAGCAAGTCAGCTTGTGTGTGGTTGCAACATTACGGTCCCATTGAGTACATTTTTGGAGAGAGGGACATCAGTTGCACCACAGGGCAGGAGGAGGGTGCCTAGCACGATATATTTTCTTACTTCGGTAAGAATTTTTTTGTGTTTGATACTTTAGGAATTTTGGTTTATCATGTGGATTTTAAAATGACCTTTTTCATGTTTGATATGTACTAACTCATTATTTCCTCACAGCAGGTCAACTTGTGTGTGGTTGCAACATTACGGTCCCATTGAGTACATTTTTGGAGAAAGGGACATTAGTTGCGCCACAGGGCAGGAGGAGGGTGCCTAGCACGATACATTTTCAATCTTCGGTAATCATTTCTTTGTGTTTGATAGTTTTGGAATTTTGGTTTTTCATATTGTTTTTAAAATGACCTTTTACATGTTTGAAATGTACTAACTCGTTTTTTCCTCACAGCAAGTCAACTTGTGGGTGGTTGTGACATTACGGTCCCATTGAGTCCATTTTTGGAGAGAGAGACATCAGTTGCACCACAGGGCAGGACGAGGGTTCGTAGCACGATAAATTTTTTACTTCGGTAAGCATTTTTTTGTGTTTGTTACTTTCGGAACTTTGGTTTTTCTTGTTGATTTTGAAATGCCTTGTTTCGTGTTTGAAATTTACTAACTCGTTTTTTCCTCACAGCAGGTCAACTTGTGTGGTTGCAACATTACGGTCCCATTGAGTACATTTTTGGAGAGAGGGACATCAGTTGCATCACAGGGCAGGAGGAGGATGCCTAGACGATACGTTTTCTATCTTCGGTAAGCATTTTTTTGTGTTTGATAGTTTTGGAATTGTGGTTTTCATGTTGTTTTTAAAATGACCTTTTTCATGTTTGAAATGCACTAACTCGTTTATTCCTCACAGCAGGTCAACTTGTGTGTGGTTGCAACATTACGGTCCCATTGAGTACATTTTTGGAGAAAGGGACATCAGTTGCACCACAGGGCGGGAGGAGGGTTTCTAGCACGATACATTTTCTTACTTCGGTAAGCATTTTTTTGTGTTTGATCGTTTTGGAATTTTGGTTTTTCATGTTGATTTATAATGACCTTTTTCATGTTTGAAATGAACTAACTCGTTTTTTCCTCACAGCAGGTCAACTTGTGTGTTGTTGCAACATTACGGTCCCATTGAGTACATTTTTGGAGAGAGGGACATCAGTTGCACCACAGGGCGGGAGGAGGGTTTCTAGCACGATACATTTTCTTTCTTCTGTAAGCATTTTTTTGTGTTTGATACTTTTGGAATTTTGGTTTTTCATGTTGTTTTTAAAATGACCTTTTTCATGTTTGAGATTTACTAAATCGTTTTTTCCTCACAGCAGGTCGACTTGTGTGTGGTTGCATCATTACGGTCCCATTGAGTACATTTTTGGAGAAAGGGACATCAGTTGCACCACAGGGCGGGAGGAGGGTTACTGGCACGATACATTTTCTTTCTTCGGTAAGCATTTCTTTGTGTTTGATACTTTAGGAATTTTGGTTTTTCATGTTGATTTTAAAATGACTTTTTTCATGTTTGAAATGTACTATCTCGTTTTTTCCTCACACCAGGTCGACTTGTGTGTGGTTGCAACATTACGGTCCCATTGAGTACATTTTAGGAGAGAGGGACATCAGTTGCACCACAGGGCAGGAGGAGGTTGCCTAGGACGATACATTTTCTTACTTCGGTAAGCATTTTTTTGTGTTTGATACTTTAGGAATTTTGGTTTTTCATGTGGATTTTAAAATGACCTTTTTCATGTTTGAAATGTACTAACTCGTTTTTTGGTCACAGCAGGTCAACTTGTGTGTGGTTGCAACATTACGGTCCCATTGAGTACATTTTTGGAGAGGGGGACATCAGTTCTCCACAGGGCAGGAGGAGGGTTCCTAGCACGATACATTTTCTTTCTTCGGTAACATTTTTTTGTGTTTGATACTTTAGGAATTTTGGTTTTTCATGTTGATTTTAAAATGACGTTTTTCATGTTTGAAATGTACTAGCTCATTTTTTCCTCACAGCAGGTCAACTTGTGTGTGGTTGCAACATTACGGTCCCATTGAGTACATTTTTGGTGGAAGGGACATCAGTTGCACCAGAGGGCGGGAGTAGATATCCTAGCACGATACATATTCTTTCTTCGGTAAGCAATTTATTGTGTTTGATGCTTTTGGAGTTTTGGTTTTTCATGTATATTTTAAAATGACCTTTTTCATGTTTGAAATGTACTAACTCGTTTTTTCCTCACAGCTGGTCTACTTGTGTGTGGTTGCACCATTACGGTCCCATTGAGTACATTTTTGGAGAGAGGGACATCAGTGGCACCACAGGGCGGGAGGAGGGTACCTGGCACGATACATTTTTTTACTTCGGTAAGCATTTTCTTGTGTTTGATACTTTCGGAATTTTGGTTTTTCATGTTGATTTTGAAATGCCTTTTTTCATGTTTGAAATGTACTAACTCATTTTTTCCTCACAGCAGGTCAACTTGTGTGTGGTTGCAACATTACGGTCCTATTGAGTACATTTTTGGAGAGAGGGACATCAGTTGCACCACAGGGCAGGAGGAGGGTGCTTAGCACGATATATTTTCTTACTTCGGTAAGTATTATTTTGTGTTTGATACTTTAGGAATTTTGGTTTTTCATGTGGATTTTAAAATGGCCTTTTTCATGTTTGAAATGTACTAACTCATTATTTCCTCACAGCAGGTCAGCTTGTGTGTGGTTGCAATATTACGGGCCCATTGAGTACATTTTTGAAGAAAGGTACATCAGTTGCACCACAGGGCGGGAGGAGGGTGCCTAGACGATACATTTTTTTACTTCGGTAAGCATTTTTTTGTGTTTGATACTGTAGGAATTTTGGTTTTTCTTGTTGATTTTGAAATTTTTTGTTTCATGTTTGAAATGTACTAACTCATTTTTTCCTCACAGCAGGTCAACTTGTGTGTGGTTGCAACATTACGGTCCCATTGAGTACATTTTTGGAGAGAGGGACATCAGTTGCACCACAGGGCGGAGGAGGGTGCCTAGCACGCTACATTTTCTTACTTCGGTAATCATTTTTTTGTGTTTGATACTTTCGGAATTTTGGTTATTCATGTTGATTTTGAAATGCCTTGTTTCATGTTTGAAATGTACTAACTCGTTTTTTCCTCACAGCAGGTCAACTTGTGTCTGGTTGCAACAATACCGTCCAATTGAGTTCATTTTTGGAGAGAAAGACATCAGTTCTCCACACGGCAGGATGAGGGTTCCTAGCAAAATTCATTTTCTTTCTTTGGTAAGCATTTTTTTGTATTGATACTTTAGGAATTTTGGTTTTTCATAATGATTTTAAAATGACCTTTTTCATGTTAGAAATGTACCAACTCGTTTTTTCCTCACAGCAGGTCAACTTGTGTGTGGTTGCAACATTACGGTCCCATTGAGTACATTTTTGGAGAGAGTCACATTAGTTGCACCACAGGGCAGGAGGAGGGTGCCTAGCATGATACATTTTCTATCTTCAGTAAGCATTTTTTTGTGTTTGATACTTTAGGAATTTTGGTTTATCATGTGGATTTTAAAATGACCTTTTTCATGTTTGATATGTACTAACTCATTATTTCCTCACAGCAGGTCAACTTGTGGGTGGTTGCAACATTACGGTCCCATTGAGTACATTTTTGGAGAAAGGGACATTAGTTGCGCCACAGGGCAGGAGGAGGGTGCCTAGCACGATACATTTTCAATCTTCGGTAATCATTTCTTTGTGTTTGATAGTTTTGGAATTTTGGTTTTTCATGTTGTTTTTAAAATGACCTTTTACATGTTTGAAATGTACTAACTCGTTTTTTCCTCACAGCAAGGCAACTTGTGGGTGGTTGTGACATTACGGTCCCATTGAGTCCATTTTTGGAGAGAGAGACATCAGTTGCACCACAGGGCAGGACGAGGGTTCGTAGCACGATAAATTTTTTACTTCGGTAAGCATTTTTTTGTGTTTGTTACTTTCGGAACTTTGGTTTTTCTTGTTGATTTTGAAATGCCTTGTTTCGTGTTTGAAATTTACTAACTCGTTTTTTCCTCACAGCAGGTCAACTTGTGTGGTTGCAACATTACGGTCCCATTGAGTACATTTTTGGAGAGAGGGACATCAGTTGCATCACAGGGCAGGAGGAGGATGCCTAGACGATACGTTTTCTATCTTCGGTAAGCATTTTTTTGTGTTTGATAGTTTTGGAATTGTGGTTTTCATGTTGTTTTTAAAATGACCTTTTTCATGTTTGAAATGCACTAACTCGTTTATTCCTCACAGCAGGTCAACTTGTGTGTGGTTGCAACATTACGGTCCCATTGAGTACATTTTTGGAGAAAGGGACATCAGTTGCACCACAGGGCGGGAGGAGGGTTTCTAGCACGATACATTTTCTTACTTCGGTAAGCATTTTTTTGTGTTTGATCGTTTTGGAATTTTGGTTTTTCATGTTGATTTATAATGACCTTTTTCATGTTTGAAATGAACTAACTCGTTTTTTCCTCACAGCAGGTCAACTTGTGTGTTGTTGCAACATTACGGTCCCATTGAGTACATTTTTGGAGAGAGGGACATCAGTTGCACCACAGGGCGGGAGGAGGGTTTCTAGCACGATACATTTTCTTTCTTCTGTAAGCATTTTTTTGTGTTTGATACTTTTGGAATTTTGGTTTTTCATGTTGTTTTTAAAATGACCTTTTTCATGTTTGAGATTTACTAAATCGTTTTTTCCTCACAGCAGGTCGACTTGTGTGTGGTTGCATCATTACGGTCCCATTGAGTACATTTTTGGAGAAAGGGACATCAGTTGCACCACAGGGCGGGAGGAGGGTTACTGGCACGATACATTTTCTTTCTTCGGTAAGCATTTCTTTGTGTTTGATACTTTAGGAATTTTGGTTTTTCATGTTGATTTTAAAATGACTTTTTTCATGTTTGAAATGTACTATCTCGTTTTTTCCTCACACCAGGTCGACTTGTGTGTGGTTGCAACATTACGGTCCCATTGAGTACATTTTAGGAGAGAGGGACATCAGTTGCACCACAGGGCAGGAGGAGGTTGCCTAGGACGATACATTTTCTTACTTCGGTAAGCATTTTTTTGTGTTTGATACTTTAGGAATTTTGGTTTTTCATGTGGATTTTAAAATGACCTTTTTCATGTTTGAAATGTACTAACTCGTTTTTTGGTCACAGCAGGTCAACTTGTGTGTGGTTGCAACATTACGGTCCCATTGAGTACATTTTTGGAGAGGGGGACATCAGTTCTCCACAGGGCAGGAGGAGGGTTCCTAGCACGATACATTTTCTTTCTTCGGTAACATTTTTTTGTGTTTGATACTTTAGGAATTTTGGTTTTTCATGTTGATTTTAAAATGACGTTTTTCATGTTTGAAATGTACTAGCTCATTTTTTCCTCACAGCAGGTCAACTTGTGTGTGGTTGCAACATTACGGTCCCATTGAGTACATTTTTGGTGGAAGGGACATCAGTTGCACCAGAGGGCGGGAGTAGATATCCTAGCACGATACATATTCTTTCTTCGGTAAGCAATTTATTGTGTTTGATGCTTTTGGAGTTTTGGTTTTTCATGTATATTTTAAAATGACCTTTTTCATGTTTGAAATGTACTAACTCGTTTTTTCCTCACAGCTGGTCTACTTGTGTGTGGTTGCACCATTACGGTCCCATTGAGTACATTTTTGGAGAGAGGGACATCAGTGGCACCACAGGGCGGGAGGAGGGTACCTGGCACGATACATTTTTTTACTTCGGTAAGCATTTTCTTGTGTTTGATACTTTCGGAATTTTGGTTTTTCATGTTGATTTTGAAATGCCTTTTTTCATGTTTGAAATGTACTAACTCATTTTTTCCTCACAGCAGGTCAACTTGTGTGTGGTTGCAACATTACGGTCCTATTGAGTACATTTTTGGAGAGAGGGACATCAGTTGCACCACAGGGCAGGAGGAGGGTGCTTAGCACGATATATTTTCTTACTTCGGTAAGTATTATTTTGTGTTTGATACTTTAGGAATTTTGGTTTTTCATGTGGATTTTAAAATGGCCTTTTTCATGTTTGAAATGTACTAACTCATTATTTCCTCACAGCAGGTCAGCTTGTGTGTGGTTGCAATATTACGGGCCCATTGAGTACATTTTTGAAGAAAGGTACATCAGTTGCACCACAGGGCGGGAGGAGGGTGCCTAGACGATACATTTTTTTACTTCGGTAAGCATTTTTTTGTGTTTGATACTTTCATAATTTTGGTTTTTCTTGATGATTTTGAAATTTTTTGTTTCATGTTTGAAATGTACTAACTCATTTTTTCCTCACAGCAGGTCAACTTGTGTGTGGTTGCAACATTACGGTCCCATTGAGTACATTTTTGGAGAGAGGGACTTCAGTTGCACCACAGGGCGGAGGAGGGTGCCTAGCACGCTACATTTTCTTACTTCGGTAATCATTTTTTTGTGTTTGATACTTTCGGAATTTTGGTTATTCATGTTGATTTTGAAATGCCTTGTTTCATGTTTGAAATGTACTAACTCGTTTTTTCCTCACAGCAGGTCAACTTGTGTCTGGTTGCAACAATACCGTCCAATTGAGTTCATTTTTGGAGAGAAAGACATCAGTTCTCCACACGGCAGGATGAGGGTTCCTAGCAAAATTCATTTTCTTTCTTTGGTAAGCATTTTTTTGTATTGATACTTTAGGAATTTTGGTTTTTCATAATGATTTTAAAATGACCTTTTTCATGTTTGAAATGTACCAACTCGTTTTTTCCTCACAGCAGGTCAACTTGTGTGTGGTTGCAACATTACGGTCCCATTGAGTACATTTTTGGAGAGAGTCACATTAGTTGCACCACAGGGCAGGAGGAGGGTGCCTAGCATGATACATTTTCTATCTTCAGTAAGCATTTTTTTGTGTTTGATACTTTTGGAATTTTGGTTTTTCATGTTGTTTTTAAAATGACCTTTTTCATGCTTGAAATGTACTAACTCGTTTTTTTTTCACTGCAGGTCAACTTGTTTGTGGTTGCAACATTACGGTCCCATTGAGTACATTTTTGGAGAAAGGGACATCAGTTGCACCACAGGGCGGGAGGAGGGTGAATAACACGATACATTTCCAATCTTCGGTAAGCATTTTTTTGTGTTTGATAGTTTTGGAATTTTGGTTTTTCATGTTGTTTTTAAAATGACCTTTTTCATGTTTGAAATGTACTAACACGTTTTTTCCTCACAGCAAGTCAACTTGTGTGTGGTTGTGACATTACGGTCCCATTGAGTCCATTTTTGGAGAGAGGGACATCAGTTGCACCACAGGGCAGGAGGAAAGTTCGTAGCACTATACATTTTCTTACTTCGGTAAGCATTTTTTTGTGTTTGATACTTTTGGAATTTTGGTTTTTCTTGTTGATTTTGAAATGACCTTTTTCATGTTTGAAATGTACTAACTCGTTTTTTCCTCACAGCAGGTCAACTTGTGTGTGGTTGCAACATTAAGGTCCCATTGAGTACATTTTTGGAGAGAGGGACATCAGTTGCACCACAGGGCAGGAGGAGGGTGCGTAGACGATACATTTTCTATCTTCGGCAAGCATTTTTTTGTGTTTGATAGTTTTGGAATTTTGGTTCTTCATGTTGTTTTTAAAATGACGTTTTTCATGTTTGAAATGTACTAACTCGTTTTTTTCACAGCAGGTCAACTTGTGTGTGGTTGCTACATTACGGTCCCATTGAGTACATTTTTGGAAAGAGGGACATCAGTTGCACAACAGGGCGGGAGGAGGGTGCCTAGCACGATACATTTTCTATCTCTGCTAAGCATTTTTTTGTGTTTGATAGTTTTGGAATTTTGGTTTTTCATGTTAATTTTAAAATGACCTTTTTCATGTTTGAAATGTACTGACTCGTTTTTTCCTCACAGCATTTGAAATTGTGTGTGGTTGCAACATTACACTCACATTGAGTACATTTTTGGAGAGAGGGACATCAGTGGCACCACAGGGCAGGAGGAGGGTGCCTAGCACGATATATTTTCTTACTTCGGTAAGCATTTTTTTGTGTTTGATACTTTAGGAATTTTGGTTTATCATGTGGATTTTAAAATGACCTTTTTCATGTTTGATATGTACTAACTCATTATTTCCTCACAGCAGGTCAACTTGTGTGTGGTTGCAACATTACGGTCCCATTGAGTACATTTTTGGAGAAAGGGACATTAGTTGCGCCACAGGGCAGGAGGAGGGTGCCTAGCACGATACATTTTCAATCTTCGGTAAGCATTTCTTTGTGTTTGATAGTTTTGGAATTTTGGTTTTTCATGTTGTTTTTAAAATGACCTTTTACATGTTTGAAATGTACTAACTCGTTTTTTCCTCACAGCACGTCAACTTGTGGGTGGTTGTGACATTACGGTCCCATTGAGTACATTTTTGGAGAGAGGGACATCAGTTGCACCACAGGGCAGGACGAGGGTTCGTAGCACGATACATTTTCTTACTTCGGTAAGCATTTTTTTGTGTTTGTTACTTTCGGAACTTTGGTTTTTCTTGTTGATTTTGAAATGCCTTGTTTCATGTTTGAAATTTACTAACTCGTTTTTTCCTCACAGCAGGTCAACTTGTGTGGTTGCAACATTACGGTCCCATTGAGTACATTTTTGGAGAGAGGGACATCAGTTGCATCACAGGGCAGGAGGAGGATGCCTAGACGATACGTTTTCTATCTTCGGTAAGCATTTCTTTGTGTTTGATAGTTTTGGAATTTTGGTTTTTCATGTTGTTTTTAAAATGACCTTTTTCATGTTTGAAATGTACTAACTCGTTTTTTCCTCACAACAGTTCAACTTGTGTGTGGTTGCAACATTACGGTCCCATTGAGTACGTTTTTGGAGAGAGGGACATCAGTTGCACCACAGGGCAGGAGGAGGGTGCCTAGCACGTTACATTTTTCTTACTTCGGTAAGCATTTTTTTGTGTTTGATACTTTTGGGATTTTGGTTTTTCATGTTGATTTTAAAATGACCATTTTCATGTTTGAAATGTACTAACTCGTTTTTTCCTCACAGCAGGTCAACTTGTGTGTCGTTGCTACGTTACGGTCCACTTGAGTACATTTTTGGAGAAAGGGACATCAGTTGCACCACAGGGCGGGAGGAGGGTTTCTAGCATGATACATTTTCTTACTTCGGTAAGGATTTTTTTGTGTTTGACCGTTTAGGAATTTTGGTTTTTCATGGTGATTTATAATGTCCTTTTTCATGTTTGAAATGTACTAACTCGTTTTTTCCTCACAGCAGGTCAACTTGTGTGTTGTTGCAACATTACGGTCCCATTGAGTACATTTTTGGAGAGAGGGTCATCAGTTGCACCACAGGGCGGGAGGAGGGTTTCTAGCACGATACATTTTCTTTCTTCTGTAAGCATTTTTTTGTGTTTGATTCTTTTGGAATTTTGGTTTTTCATGTTGTTTTTAAAATGACCTTTTACATGTTTGAGATGTACTAAATCGTTTTTTCCTCACAGCAGGTACATTTGTGGGTGGTTGCAACATTACGGTCCCATTGAGTACATTTATGGAGAGAGGGAAATGTGTTGCACCACAGGGCGCTTGGAGGGTTCCTGGCACGATACATATTTTTACTTCGGTAAGCATTTTTTTGTGTTTGATAATTTCGGAATTATGGTTTTTCATGTTGATTTTGGAATGCCTTTTTTCATGTTTGAAATGCACTAACACGTTTTTTCCTCACAGCAGGTGAACTTGTGTGTGGTTGCAACATTACGGTCCCATTCAGTACATTGTTGGAGAGAGGGACATCAGTTGCACCACAGAGCAGGAGGAGGTTGCCTAGGACGATACAATTTCTTACTTCGGTAAGCATTTTTTTGTGTTTGAAACTTTAGGAATTTTGGTTTTCATGTGGATTTTAAAATGACCTTTTTCATGTATGAAATGTACTAACTCGTTTTCTCCTCACAGCAGGTCAACTTGTGTGTGGTTGCAACATTACGGTCCCATTGAGTACATTTTTGGCAATGGGACATCAGTTGCACCACAGGGCGGGAGGAGGGTTTCTAGCACGATACATTTTCTTTCTTCAGTAAGCATTATTTTGTGTTTGATACTTTTGGAATTTTGGGTTTTCATGTTGTTTTTAAAATGACCTTTTTCATGTTTGAGATGTACTAACTCGTTTTTTCCTCACACCAGGTCGTCTTGTGTGTGGTTGCAACATTACGGTCCCATTGAGTACATTTTTGGAGAGAGGGACATCAGTTGCACCACAGGGCAGGAGGAGGTTGCCTAGGACGATACATTTTCTTACTTCGGTAAGCATTTTTTTGTGTTTGATACTTTAGGAATTTTGGTTTTTCATGTGGATTTTAAAATGACCTTTTTCATGTTTGAAATGTACTAACTCGTTTTTTGGTCACAGCAGGTCAACTTGTGTGTGGTTGCAACATTACGGTCCCATTGAGTACATTTTTGGAGAGAGGGACATCAGTTCTCCACAGGGCAGGAGGAGGGTTCCTAGCACGATACATTTTCTTTCTTCGGTAACATTTTTTTGTGTTTGATACTTTAGGAATTTTGGTTTTTCATGTGGATTTTAAAATGACGTTTTTCATGTTTGAAATGTACTAGCTCATTTTTTCGTCACAGCAGGTCAACTTGTGTGTGGTTGCAACATTACGGTCCCATTGAGTACAATTTTGGAGAGACGGACATCAGTTGCACCACAGGGCGGGAGGAGGGTACCTGGCACGATACATTTTTTTACTTCGGTAAGCATTTTCTTGTGTTTGATACTTTCGGAATTTTGGTTTTTCATGTTGATTTTGAAATGCCTTTTTTCATGTTTGAAATGTACTAACTCATTTTTTCCTCACAGCAGGTCAACTTGTGTGTGGTTGCAACATTACGGTCCCATTGAGTACATTTTTGGAGAGAGGGACATTAGTTGCACCACAGGGCAGGAGGAGGGTGCCTAGCACGATACATTTTCTATCTTCAGTAAGCATTTTTTTGTGTTTGATACTTTTGGAATTTTGGTTCTTCATGTTGTTTTTAAAATGACCTTTTTCATGCTTGAAATGTACTAACTCGTTTTTTTTTCACTGCAGGTCAACTTGTTTGTGGTTGCAACATTACGGTCCCATTGAGTACATTTTTGGAGAAAGGGACATCAGTTGCACCACAGGGCGGGAGGAGGGTGAATAACACGATACATTTCCAATCTTCGGTAAGCATTTTTTTGTGTTTGATAGTTTTGGAATTTTGGTTTTTCATGTTGTTTTTAAAATGACCTTTTTCATGTTTGAAATGTACTAACTAGTTTTTTCCTCACAGCAAGTCAACTTGTGTGTAGTTGTGACATTATGGTCCCATTGAGTCCATTTTTGGAGAGAGGGACATTAGTTGCACCACAGGGCAGGAGGAGGGTTCGTAGCACTATACATTTTCTTACTTCAGTAAGCATTTTTTGTGTTTATACTTTTGGAATTTTGGTTTTTCTTGTTGATTTTGAAATGACCTTTTTCATGTTTGAAATGTACTAACTCGTTTTTTCCTCACAGCAGGTCAACTTGTGTGTGGTTGCAACATTAAGGTCCCATTGAGTACATTTTTGGAGAGAGGGACATCAGTTGCACCACAGGGCAGGAGGAGGGTGCGTAGACGATACATTTTCTATCTTCGGTAAGCATTTTTTTGTGTTTGATAGTTTTGGAATTTTGGTTTTTCATGTTGTTTTTAAAATGACCTTTTTCATGTTTGAAATGTACTAACTCGTTTTTTTCACAGCAGGTCAACTTGTGTGTGGTTGCAACATTACGGTCCCATTGAGTACATTTTTGGAGAGAGGGACATCAGTTGCACCACAGGGCAGGAGGAGGGTGCCTAGCACGATATATTTTCTTACTTCGGTAAGCATTTTTTTGTGTTTGATACTTTAGGAATTTTGGTTTATCATGTGGATTTTAAAATGACCTTTTTCATGTTTGAAATGTACTAACTCATTATTTCCTCACAGCAGGTCAACTTGTGTGTGGTTGCAACATTACGGTCCCATTGAGTACATTTTTGGAGAAAGGGACATTAGTTGCGCCACAGGGCAGGAGGAGGGTGCCTAGCACGATACATTTTCAATCTTCGGTAAGCATTTCTTTGTGTTTGATAGTTTTGGAATTTTGGTTCTTCATGTTGTTATTAAAATGACCTTTTACATGTTTGAAATGTACTAACTCGTTTTTTCCTCACAGCAAGTCAACTTGTGGGTGGTTGTGACATTACGGTCCCATTGAGTCCATTTTTGGAGAGAGGGACATCAGTTGCACCACAGGGCAGGACGAGGGTTCATAGCACGATACATTTTCTTACTTCGGTAAGCATTTTTTTGTGTTTGTTACTTTCGGAACTTTGGTTTTTCTTGTTGATTTTGAAATGCCTTGTTTCATGTTTGAAATTTTCTAACTCGTTTTTTCCTCACAGCAGGTCAACTTGTGTGTGGTTGCAACATTACGGTCCAATTGAGTACATTTTTGGTGAGAGGGACATCAGTTGCATCACAGGGCAGGAGGAGGATGCCTAGACGATACATTTTCTTACTTCGCTAAGGATTTTTTTGTGTTTGATCGTTTTGGAGTTTTGGTTTTTCATGTTGATTTAAAATGACCTTTTTCGTGTTTGAAATGTACTAACTCATTTTTTCCTCACAGCAGGTCAACTTGTGTGTTGTTGCAACATTACGGTCCCATTGAGTACATTTTTGGAGAGAGGGACATCAGTTGCACCACAGGGCGGGAGGAGGGTTTCTAGCACGATACATTTTCTTTCTTCTGTAAGCATTTTTTTGTGTTTGATACTTTTGGAATTTCGGTTTTTCATGTTGTTTTAAAAATGACCTTTTTCATGTTTGAGATGTACTAACTCGTTTTTTCCTCACAGCAGGTCGACTTGTGTGTGGTTGCAACATTACGGTCCCATTGAGTACATTTTTGGAGAAAGGGACATCAGTTGCACCACAGGGCGGGAGGAGGGTTACTGGCATGATACATTTTCTTTCTTCGGTAAGCATTTCTTTGTGTTTGATACTTTAGGAATTTTGGTTTTTCATGTTGATTTTAAAATGACCTTTTTCATGTTTGAATTGTACTAACTCGTTTTTTCCTCACAGCAGGTAAATTTGTGGGTTGTTGCAACTTTACGGTCCCATTGAGTACATTTATGGAGAGAGGGAAATCTGTTGCACCACAGGGCGCTTGGAGGGTTCCTGGCACGATACATATTTTTACTTCGGTAAGCATTTTTTTGTGTCTGATAATTTCGGAATTTTGGTTTTTCATGTTGATTTTGAAATGCCTTTTTTCATGTTTGAAATGCACTAACACGTTTTTTTCCTCACAGCAGGTGAACTTGTGTGTGGTTGCAACATTACGGTCCCATTCAGTACTTTTTTGGAGAGAGGGACATCAGTTGCACCACAGAGCAGGAGGAGGTTGCCTAGGACGATACAATTTCTTACTTCGGTAAGCATTTTTTTGTGTTTGAAATTTTAGGAATTTTGGTTTTCATGTGGATTTTAAAATGACCGTTTTCATGTATGAAATGTACTAACTCGTTTTTTTCCTCACAGCAGGTCAACTTGTGTGTGGTTGCAACATTGCGGTCCCATTGAGTACATTTTTGGAGAATGGGAGATCAGTTGCAGCACAGGGCGGGAGGAGGGTTTCTAGCACGATACATTTTCTTTCTTCAGTAAGCATTTTTTTGTGTTTGATACTTTTGGAATTTTGGGTTTTCATGTTGTTTTTAAAATGACCTTTTTCATGTTTGAGATGTACTAACTCGTTTTTTCCTCACACCAGGTCGACTTGTGTGTGGTTGCAACATTACGGTCCCATTGAGTACATTTTTGGAGAGAGGGACATCAGTTGCACCACAGGGCAGGAGGAGGTTGCCTAGGACGATACATTTTCTTACTTCGGTAAGCATTTTTTTGTGTTTGATACTTTAGGAATTTTGGTTTTTCATGTGGATTGTAAAATGACCTTTTTCATGTTTGAAATGTACTAACTCGTTTTTTGGTCACAGCAGGTCAACTTGTTTGTGGTTGGAACATTACGGTCCCATTGAGTACATTTTTGGAGAGAGGGACATCAGTTCTCCACAGGGCAGGAGGAGGGTTCCTAGCACGATACATTTTCTTTCTTCGGTAACATTTTTTTGTGTTTGATACTTTAGGAATTTTGGTTTTTCATGTTGATTTTAAAATGACGTTTTTCATGTTTGAAATGTACTAGCTCATTTTTTCCTCACAGCAGGTCAACTTGTGTGTGGTTGCAACATTACGGTCCCATTGAGTACATTTTTGGAGGAAGGGACATCAGTTGCACCAGAGGGCGTGAGTAGATATCCTAACACGATACATATTCTTTCTTCGGTAAGCAATTTATTGTGTTTGATGCTTTTGGAGTTTTGGTTTTTCATGTTGATTTTGAAATGCCTTTTTTCATGTTTGAAATGTACTAACTCATTTTTTCCTCACAGCAGGTCAACTTGTCTGTGGTTGCAACATTACGGTCCCATTGAGTACATTTTTGGAGAGAGGGACATCAGTTGCACCACAGGGCAGGAGGAGGGTGCCTAGCACGATATATTTTCTTACTTCGGTAAGTATTTTTTTGTGTTTGATACTTTAGGAATTTTGGTTTTTCATGTGGATTTTAAAATGACCTTTTTCATGTTTGAAATGTACTAACTCATTATTTCCTCACAGCAGGTCAGCTTGTGTGTGGTTGCAATATTACGGGCCCATTGAGTATATTTTTGGAGAAAGGTACATCAGTTGCACCACAGGGCGGGAGGAGGGTGCCTAGACGATACATTTTTTTACTTCGGTAAGCATTTTTTTGTGTTTGATACTTTCATAATTTTGGTTTTTCTTGATGATTTTGAAATGTTTTGTTTCATGTTTGAAATGTACTAACTCGTTTTTTCCTCACAGCAGGTCAACTTGTGTGTGGTTGCAACATTACGGTCCCTATGAGTACATTTTTGGAGAGAGGGACATCAGTTGCACCGCAGGGCGGAGGAGGGTGCCTAGCACGATACATTTTCTTACTTCGGTAAGCATTTTTTTGTGTTTGATACTTTCGGAATTTTGGTTTTTCATGTTGATTTTGAAATGCCTTGTTTCATGTTTGAAATGTACTAACTCGTTTTTTGCTCACAGCAGGTCAACTTGTGTCTGGTTGCAACATTACCGTCCCATTAGGTTCATTTTTGGAGAGAGAGACATCAGTTCTCCACACGGCAGGATGAGGGTTCCTAGCACAATTCATTTTCTTTCTTCGGTAAGCATTTTTTTGTATTGATACTTTAGGAATTTTGGTTTTTCATAATGATTTTAAAATGACCTTTTTCATGTTTGAAATGTACCAACTCGTTTTATCCTCACAGCAGGTCAACTTGTGTGTGGTTGCAACATTACGGTCCCATTGAGTACTTTTTTGGAGAGAGGGTTATCAGTTGCAAAACAGGGCGGGAGGAGGGTGCCTAGCACGATACATTTTCTTACTTCGGTAAGCATTTTTTTGTGTTTGATACTTTTGGAATTTTGGATTTTCATGTTGTCTTTAAAATAACTTTTTTCATGTTTGAAGTGTACTAACTCACTTTTTCCTCACAGCAGGTCAACTTGTGTGTGGTTGCAACATTACGGTCCCATTGAGTACATTTTTGGGGAGAGGGACATTAGTTGCACCACAGAGCGGAAGGAGGGTGCCTAGCACTTTACATTTTCTTTCTTCGGTAAGCATTTTTTTGTGTTTAATACTTTTGGAATTTTGGTTTTTCATGTTGACATTAAAATGACTTCTTTCATGTTTGAAGTGTACTAACTCACTTTTTCCTCACAGCAGGTCAACTTGTGTGTGGTTGCAACATTACGGTCCCATTGAGTACATTTTTGGAGAGAGGGACATTAGTTGCACCACAGGGCAGGAGGAGGGTGCCTAGCACGATACATTTTCTATCTTCAGTAAGCATTTTTTTGTGTTTGATACTTTTGGAATTTTGGTTTTTCATGTTGTTTTTAAAATGACCTTTTTCATGCTTGAAATGTACTAACTCGTTTTTTTTTCACTGCAGGTCAATTTGTTTGTGGTTGCAACATTACGGTCCCATTGAGTACATTTTTGGAGAAAGGGACATCAGTTGCACCACAGGGCGGGAGGAGGGTGAATAACACAATACATTTCCAATCTTCGGTAAGCATTTTTTTGTGTTTGATAGTTTTGGAATTTTGGTTTTTCATGTTGTTTTTAAAATGACCTTTTTCATGTTTGAAATGTACTAACTCGTTTTTTCCTCACAGCAAGTCAACTTGTGTGTGGTTGTGACATTACGGTCCCATTGAGTCCATTTTTGGTGAGAGGGACATCAGTTGCACCACAGGGCAGGAGGAGGGTTCGTAGCACTATACATTTTCTTACTTCGGTAAGCATTTTTTTGTGTTTGATACTTTTGGATTTTTGGTTTTTCTTGTTGATTTTGAAATGACCTTTTTCATGTTTGAAATGTACTAACTCGTTTTTTCCTCTCAGCAGGTCAACTTGTGTGTGGTTGCAACATTAAGGTCCCATTGAGTACATTTTTGGAGAGAGGGACATCAGTTGCACCACAGGGCAGGAGGAGGGTGCGTAGACGATACATTTTCTATCTTCGGTAAGCATTTTTTTGTGTTTGATACTTTTGGAATTTTGGTTTTTCATGTTGTTTTTAAAATGACATTTTTCATGTTTGAAATGTACTAACTCGTTTTTTTCACAGCAGGTCAACTTGTGTGTGGTTGCTACATTACGGTCCCATTGAGTACATTTTTGGAGAGAGGGACATCAGTTGCACCACAGGGCAGGAGGAGGGTGCCTAGCACGATATATTTTCTTACTTCGGTAAGTATTTTTTTGTGTTTGATACTTTAGGAATTTTGGTTTTTCATGTGGATTTTAAAATGACCTTTTTCATGTTTGAAATGTACTAACTCATTATTTCCTCACAGCAGGTCAGCTTGTGTGTGGTTGCAATATTACGGGCCCATTGAGTATATTTTTGGAGAAAGGTACATCAGTTGCACCACAGGGCGGGAGGAGGGTGCCTAGACGATACATTTTTTTACTTCGGTAAGCATTTTTTTGTGTTTGATACTTTCATAATTTTGGTTTTTCTTGATGATTTTGAAATGTTTTGTTTCATGTTTGAAATGTACTAACTCGTTTTTTCCTCACAGCAGGTCAACTTGTGTGTGGTTGCAACATTACGGTCCCTATGAGTACATTTTTGGAGAGAGGGACATCAGTTGCACCGCAGGGCGGAGGAGGGTGCCTAGCACGATACATTTTCTTACTTCGGTAAGCATTTTTTTGTGTTTGATACTTTCGGAATTTTGGTTTTTCATGTTGATTTTGAAATGCCTTGTTTCATGTTTGAAATGTACTAACTCGTTTTTTGCTCACAGCAGGTCAACTTGTGTCTGGTTGCAACATTACCGTCCCATTGAGTTCATTTTTGGAGAGAGAGACATCAGTTCTCCACACGGCAGGATGAGGGTTCCTAGCACAATTCATTTTCTTTCTTCGGTAAGCATTTTTTTGTATTGATACTTTAGGAATTTTGGTTTTTCATAATGATTTTAAAATGACCTTTTTCATGTTTGAAATGTACCAACTCGTTTTTTCCTCACAGCAGGTCAACTTGTGTGTGGTTGCAACATTACGGTCCCATTGAGTACTTTTTTGGAGAGAGGGTTATCAGTTGCAAAACAGGGCGGGAGGAGGGTGCCTAGCACGATACATTTTCTTACTTCTGTAAGCATTTTTTTGTGTTTGATACTTTTGGAATTTTGGATTTTCATGTTGTCTTTAAAATAACTTTTTTCATGTTTGAAGTGTACTAACTCACTTTTTCCTCACAGCAGGTCAACTTGTGTGTGGTTGCAACATTACGGTCCCATTGAGTACATTTTTGGGGAGAGGGACATTAGTTGCACCACAGAGCGGAAGGAGGGTGCCTAGCACTTTACATTTTCTTTCTTCGGTAAGCATTTTTTTGTGTTTAATACTTTTGGAATTTTGGTTTTTCATGTTGACATTAAAATGACTTCTTTCATGTTTGAAGTGTACTAACTCACTTTTTCCTCACAGCAGGTCAACTTGTGTGTGGTTGCAACATTACGGTCCCATTGAGTACATTTTTGGAGAGAGGGACATTAGTTGCACCACAGGGCAGGAGGAGGGTGCCTAGCACGATACATTTTCTATCTTCAGTAAGCATTTTTTTGTGTTTGATACTTTTGGAATTTTGGTTTTTCATGTTGTTTTTAAAATGACCTTTTTCATGCTTGAAATGTACTAACTCGTTTTTTTTTCACTGCAGGTCAATTTGTTTGTGGTTGCAACATTACGGTCCCATTGAGTACATTTTTGGAGAAAGGGACATCAGTTGCACCACAGGGCGGGAGGAGGGTGAATAACACAATACATTTCCAATCTTCGGTAAGCATTTTTTTGTGTTTGATAGTTTTGGAATTTTGGTTTTTCATGTTGTTTTTAAAATGACATTTTTCATGTTTGAAATGTACTAACTCGTTTTTTCCTCACAGCAAGTCAACTTGTGTGTGGTTGTGACATTACGGTCCCATTGAGTCCATTTTTGGTGAGAGGGACATCAGTTGCACCACAGGGCAGGAGGAGGGTTCGTAGCACTATACATTTTCTTACTTCGGTAAGCATTTTTTTGTGTTTGATACTTTTGGATTTTTGGTTTTTCTTGTTGATTTTGAAATGACCTTTTTCATGTTTGAAATGTACTAACTCGTTTTTTCCTCTCAGCAGGTCAACTTGTGTGTGGTTGCAACATTAAGGTCCCATTGAGTACATTTTTGGAGAGAGGGACATCAGTTGCACCACAGGGCAGGAGGAGGGTGCGTAGACGATACATTTTCTATCTTCGGTAAGCATTTTTTTGTGTTTGATAGTTTTGGAATTTTGGTTTTTCATGTTGTTTTTAAAATGACCTTTTTCATGTTTGAAATGTACTAACTCGTTTTTTTCACAGCAGGTCAACTTGTGTGTGGTTGCTACATTACGGTCCCATTGAGTACATTTTTGGAGAGAGGGACATCAGTTGCACCACAGGGCAGGAGGAGGGTGCCTAGCATGATACATTTTCTTACTTCGGTAAGCATTTTTTTGTGTTTGATACTTTCGGAATTTTGGTTTTTCATGTTGATTTTGAAATGCCTTGTTTCATGTTTGAAATGTACTAACTGATTTTTTCCTCACAGCAGGTCAACTTGTGTGTGGTTGCAACATTACGGTCCCATTGAGTACTTTTTTGGAGAGAGGGACATCAGTTGCACAACAGGGCGGGAGGAGGGTGCCTAGCACGATACAATTTCTATCTTTGCTAAGCATTTTTTTGTGTTTGATAGTTTTGGAATTTTGGTTTTTCATGTTGATTTTAAAATGACCTTTTTCATGTTTGAAATGTACTAACTCATTATTTCCTCACAGCAGGTCAGCTTGTGTGTGGTTGCAATATTACGGGCCCATTGAGTATATTTTTGGAGAAAGGTACATCAGTTGCACCACAGGGCGGGAGGAGGGTGCCTAGACGATACATTTTTTTACTTCGGTAAGCATTTTTTTGTGTTTGATACTTTCGGAATTTTGGTTTTTCTTGATGATTTTGAAATGTTTTGTTTCATGTTTGAAATGTACTAACTCGTTTTTTCCTCACAGCAGGTCAACTTGTGTGTGGTTGCAACATTACGGTCCCATTGAGTACATTTTTGGAGAGAGGGACATCAGTTGCACCACAGGGCGGAGGAGGGTGCCTAGCACGATACATTTTCTTACTTCGGTAAGCATTTTTTTGTGTTTGATACTTTCGGAATTTTGGTTTTTCATGTTGATTTTGAAATGCCTTGTTTCATGTTTGAAATGTACTAACTCGTTTTTTGCTCACAGCAGGTCAACTTGTGTCTGGTTGCAACATTACCGTCCCATTGAGTTCATTTTTGGAGAGAGAGACATCAGTTCTCCACACGGCAGGATGAGGGTTCCTAGCACAATTCATTTTCTTTCTTCGGTAAGCATTTTTTTGTATTGATACTTTAGGAATTTTGGTTTTTCATAATGATTTTAAAATGACCTTTTTCATGTTTGAAATGTACCAACTCGTTTTTTCCTCACAGCAGGTCAACTTGTGTGTGGTTGCAACATTACGGTCCCATTGAGTACTTTTTTGGAGAGAGGGACATCAGTTGCAAAACAGGGCGGGAGGAGGGTGCCTAGCACGATACATTTTCTTACTTCGGTAGGCATTTTTTTGTGTTTGATACTTTTGGAATTTTGTATTTTCATGTTGACTTTAAAATAACTTTTTTCATGTTTGAAGTGTACTAACTCACTTTTTCCTCACAGCAGGTCAACTTGTGTGTGGTTGCAACATTACGGTCCCATTGAGTACATTTTTGGGGAGAGGGACATTAGTTGCACCACAGAGCGGAAGGAGGGTGCCTAGCACTTTACATTTTCTTTCTTCGGTAAGCATTTTTTTGTGTTTAATACTTTTGGAATTTTGGTTTTTCATGTTGACATTAAAATGACTTCTTTCATGTTTGAAGTGTACTAACTCACTTTTTCCTCACAGCAGGTCAACTTGTGTGTGGTTGCAACATTACGGTCCCATTGAGTACATTTTTGGAGAGAGGGACATTAGTTGCACCACAGGGCAGGAGGAGGGTGCCTAGCACGATACATTTTCTATCTTCAGTAAGCATTTTTTTGTGTTTGATACTTTTGGAATTTTGGTTTTTCATGTTGTTTTTAAAATGACTTTTTTCATGCTTGAAATGTACTAACTCGTTTTTTTTTCACTGCAGGTCAATTTGTTTGTGGTTGCAACATTACGGTCCCATTGAGTACATTTTTGGAGAAAGGGACATCAGTTGCACCACAGGGCGGGAGGAGGGTGAATAACACGATACATTTCCAATCTTCGGTAAGCATTTTTTGTGTTTGATAGTTTTGGAATTTTGGTTTTTCATGTTGTTTTTAAAATGACCTTTTTCATGTTTGAAATGTACTAACTCGTTTTTTCCTCACAGCAAGTCAACTTGTGTGTGGTTGTGACATTACGGTCCCATTGAGTCCATTTTTGGTGAGAGGGACATCAGTTGCACCACAGGGCAGGAGGAGGGTTCGTACCACTATACATTTTCTTACTTCGGTAAGCATTTTTTTGTGTTTGATACTTTTGGAATTTTGGTTTTTCTTGTTGATTTTGAAATGACCTTTTTCATGTTTGAAATGTACTAACTCGTTTTTTCCTCACAGCAGGTCAACTTGTGTGTGGTTGCAACATTAAGGTCCCATTGAGTACATTTTTGGAGAGAGGGAAATCAGTTGCACCACAGGGCAGGAGGAGGGTGCGTAGACGATACATTTTCTATCTTCGGTAAGCATTTTTTTGTGTTTGATAGTTTTGGAATTTTGGTTTTTCATGTTGTTTTTAAAATGACCTTTTTCATGTTTGAAATGTACTAACTCGTTTTTTTCACAGCAGGTCAACTTGTGTGTGGTTGCTACATTACAGTCCCATTGAGTACATTTTTGGAGAGAGGGACATCAGTTGCACCACAGGGCAGGAGGAGGGTGCCTAGCATGATACATTTTCTTACTTCGGTAAGCATTTTTTTGTGTTTGATACTTTTGGAATTTTGGTTTTTCATGTTGATTTTTGAAATGCCTTGTTTCATGTTTGAAATGTACTAACTCATTTTTTCCTCACAGCAGGTCAACTTGTGTGTGGTTGCAACATTACGGTCCCATTGAGTACTTTTTTGGAGAGAGGGACATCAGTTGCACAACAGGGCGGGAGGAGGGTGCCTAGCACGATACATTTTCTATCTTTGCTAAGCATTTTTTTGTGTTTGATAGTTTTGGAATTTTGGTTTTTCATGTTGATTTTAAAATGACCTTTTTCATGTTTGAAATGTACTGACTCGTTTTTTCCTCACAGCATTTGAAATTGTGTGTGGTTGCAACATTACACTCACATTGAGTACATTTTTGGAGTGAAGGACATCAGTTGCACCACAGGGTGGGATGAGGGTGCCTAGCACGATACACTTTCTTTCTTCGGTAAGCATTTTTTTGTGTTTGATACTTTTGGAATTTTGGTTTTTCATGTTGATCTTAAAATGACCTTTTTCATGTTTGAAATGTACTAATTCGTTTTTTCCTCACAGCAGATCAACTTTAGTGTGGTTGTATCATTGCGGTCCCATTGAGTACATTTTTGGAGAGAGGGACATTAGTTGCACCACAGGGCGGGTGGGGGGTGCCTAGCACAATACATTTTCTTTCTTCGGTAAGCAGTTTTTTGTGTTTGATACTTTTGGAATTTTGATTTTTCATGTGAATTTTAAAATGACCTTTATCATGTTTGATATGTACAAACTCGTTTTTTCTTCACAGCAGGTCAACTTGTGTGTGGTTGCAACATTACGGTCCCATTGAGTACATTTTTGGAGAAAGGGAAATCAGTTGCACCACAGGGTGGGAGGAGGGTGCCTAGCACGATACCTTTTCTTTCTTCGGTAAGCATTTTTTTGTGTTTGATACTCTTGGAATTTTGGTTTTTCATGTTGATTTTAAAATGACCATTTTCATGTTTGAAATGTACTAACTCCTTTTTTCCTCACAGCAGGTCAACTTGTGTGTGGTTGCAACATTACAGTCCCATTGAGTACATTTTTGGAGAATGGGACATCAGTTGCACCAAAGGGCGGATGGAAGGTTCCTAGCACGATACATTTTCTATCTTTGGTAAGCATTTTTTTGTGTTTGATAGTTTTGGAATTTTGGTTATTCATGTTGATTTTTAAAATGACCTTTTTCATGTTTGAATTGTACTGACTCGTTTTTTCCTCACAGCATTTGAACTTGTGAGTGGTTGCAACATTACACTCCCATTGAGTACATTTTTGGAGTGGGAGACATCAGTTGCACCACAGGGCGGGAGGAGGGTGCCTAGCACGATACATTTTATTTCTTGGGTAAGCATTTTTTTGTGTTTGATACTTTTGGAATTTTGGTTTTTCATGTTGATTTTAAAATGACCTTTTTTCATGTTTGAAATGTAATAACTCGTTTTTTCCTCACAGCAGGTCAACTTGTGTGTGGTTGCAACATACGGTCCCATTGAGTACATTTTTGGAGAGAGGGACATGAGTTCTCCACAGGGCAGGAGGAGGGTTCCTAGCACGATACATTTTCTTTTCTTTGGTAAGCATTTTTTTGTGTTTGATACTTTTGGAATTTTGGTTTTTCATGTTGATTTTAAAATGACCTTTTTCATGTTTGAAATGTACTAACTCGTTTTTTCCTCACAGCAGGTCAACTTGTGTGTGGTTGCAACATTATGGTCCCATTTAGTACATTTTTGGAGAAAGGGACATCAGTTGCACCACAGGGCAGGAGGAGGGTTTCTAGCACGATACATTTTGTTTCATCGGTAAGCATTTTTTTGTGTTTGATACTTTTGAAATTTTGGTTTTTCATGTTGCTTCTCCCAAGTGATCAAAATGCGGTCCATAAAGAAAGCTTCATTATTCCAGTAGGCAGTGGGTCATTGATGTTTAGTATGCTTGAGAGCTGTTCTTTGTTCACGCAGTTAGTGATCAACACAGTGTTGCTCATGAAAAATGACATCTTAGGCATGTATTGACCTAACAAAAACTCCTAGTTAGTGAGCAAAATATGTCTTTAAGGATAATTAATTCCAAATGTAGTTATTTGAACTTTTTACTCACTGAGGCAAGAATTCCTCTAAGGTTTGATATGGATGTAGACACTCCTGTTAGTTTTGTAATCAATGACAACTGGCTTTGAAATGTCATGGTCTTAAATAGTCCTTGACTGGCATATGTAATCCTTACTTCGTGCTATCAGTGTCACTAGATCTTTCAAAGGAACATAAACAGTTCACTTCATTTTTCTGCCTCTTCTCAGCCTTGAGAACCCAGTTCCATGCACCACTAAGATTATATAGCCGCTGGCCTGATTGAAGTGATTCTCACACATTCTGATTTCTTGTGCTTCTTTTGCAACAGAAACACAGCCTGTAGAAGTACAGGGGTCAAGATTTTAATTTCTTAAATTTTGTTCTACCTTTGATGTTCCACACAGCAGTCGAAAAAGGTTTGGCTGGATTCACCAGTGTAGTTACATGGTGTACTACACATCACAGAGACCATGAGGCAGCAAGTCCACAATATTTTGTTTATCATTTTGCGCCCTAGGACAATGCCTATTTTGCTATTTGGAGAACCATGCAGAGGAAGGAGCATCATAAGTAGTTTATCCAGACTGTTCAGTATCATTTCTCGATGTCCCAGCTTTATATCACTTGGTCCTTAGTTTTGGAATCCAAGTAGTTCTCATCACAAGAAATTGCAGCTCTTTCTATCATTGTATTTGAAACACCTACCTTCTGAACTGGATGGTCTGAAACCCTGCACCCTGAGACATACACGAGAGTGTGGTGGCTTGTGGTACACACCTTGGCCCATCTGATTTTCATTTTACCAAAACATCTAAGATTGGCAACCTTCCTTCTCTCACAGTTGACATGAAGTTGATCATGGCTTCGCTCAAATCTGAAGATATTGTCATGAGAACAAAGATTTCTTCACATCACAATATTTAAAAATATTGCTCAGCATATAAAAAGGAAACTTTGTTGCCATTGTGAAGGAACTATCCTGACACTAGTTCCAGGTTACCTGAAGGACACAAAAAGAAGTAACTATTAAAGTGTAGCGTACATACTCACCATGTGTAATAACATGAGAGAGAGCAAATTATATATTATATTTCCATAAACCTTCAAGATACTTTCATTCTGTAACAATATGTTGTCTTCTCAAGTAGAAATATTTAATTTCCAGCTAAACACATATTGCTTACATGCCTGTAACAATATTCATACTAAAAAAACTTTAATCTAATTTCTTCTGCACATGTAAAGCCACTGGCTCAGTGCTGCAGTGATTATTATTTACATGGCTCAGTAAAGCAGTTGCTGGTTAGTTAACCATCTAAAAATTATTTAGTTCACACAACCTCCCAAATGTGCACACAGTATTCAAAGTTGAAATACATACTGAATTGCATGTTACTTATGTTCACTACCTGGCCTGTCTTTTATGTGAACTCTACATCAAAATAGAAACATTATACATTGGGCCTGCCATAACCTTGTAACACACATTTCTCCAGCCTCCCCGCCTTCCCTCGAACATGTTGTGCCTCTTTAATTTCACCTCTTATGGAAAATTGCTCCCTGACTTGTGTTTCCTCTTGGAAAACAACCAGTGGACAGTGCAAATATATAAGGCAGCTGGTAGGAGCCACACTTTCCCATGTAATAAATGAGTGTATGAAATTTGGCTTCTTATTAGATACGTTCTTCTGAAGCAGAAATGAGGTATTGGTTCTTGCTAACTTGTCACTACTCAAACAACATTTTCTTATAGTGGCTTTGGATAACAGCTCAAGTTTTTATAATTTGTAATGCTAATTTCTTTCATAAATGTGTATTAAGGATTCCTGGTGTGATGTAAAATAAAAGTCTCATTTCATTGACTTTTAGTTTTTTCTTTGCTTTCTACTAAATCGCAAGTTCTAGAAAACTTGTCTATTGAGCACTGCTTCATAAAATTCAGTAAAACCTAAGCTCCCAACATAAAGAAACTTGCAGACCACACAGAAGATCTGACAATTTAGTTTGATTTTGGAGCAGATCAACTGGTGTTGGCAGTAAAAATTTTTCTAATTTTGGTGTGGAGCAACCTAACTTACCTTCTATTGTTGTGACAGAAACACTAATAAACAGTTAACATCTGTTATACTGTACTTGGTCCAAACAAGTTTATTTCTACAGTGTCTGCTAGGATGCCATTGTTTATCAATGAACAATATAAACCACATAAAAGTAAATGAGAACAACAGGATTTAGGAGCATACTTGGCACAACCATTGTAGTGGAAGTGCTTAACATTGTGTGAATGTTTCTAAGTGGATGACAATAAGACCATGGTCAGTACTGGAACCTGCAAGATATTGGTAATTACTTGTATTTGGTGGTCGTTCCCTGAAAGTACCTTATCTTGCTTCTGCCCTTCTGCAATAATATAAAAATGAAATAGAATGTCTTCTAGTGTAGAGCGTCTTCTAGAATTTTAACATTTTAAGGTAGTTCCTAGAACATGTTTCAGTATTTAGGTTGCAAAAGAAATTTTAGGAGCATCTGTCAATATTTTCAGTTGTATAACTGGTGTCGAAATGTACATACGTGTTGTTCAACAGTATTCAGTTTGTAAATATTTCAAGAGAGGTGCTCTTTTTAATTTATTAAATGCCACATCAGTAAAGTGGCAATCTATGGGATCAAATTGAGGCAAATGCTCTGAATACTTTAAAACTGTAACATTTATGTTCAAACTGATAAGGCCTACAGATGCACTATTGGTTATTTGTACTACACACAAGCCTTAGAACAAAATGAATGTAAACAAAATTTGAAAGAGGTTTTGTTTTAATGTTTAAGTGCTGGCACAGAATGCATTGACTTGTTTACTAACAGAGTTTGTAACCTTTGAGTTTTGTTTTGTCATCAAAGATGATAAGAGCTAATAAAGTTATTGCCAATAACAATGAACATGAAGGAGTTACAAGACAGACTTATATCAATTGGCCAAAATTGAAAACTATAATCAGTTAATGTGAGAACAAGGGGACATGAGTTATTGTATCCACTGTGACAACATAATCTGGATCTTAGTGAAACAAACTCAAATGAATACAGATATTATTTAGTTATATTTATTAGCTATTCTAGTTCCCCACAACAATGTAAAATTGCCTTTGGCTATGAGTTTTAGCATTATTGCAGCAAGAGAGAATGAATGAAATACCTTACAGTGTGTACAAGCATGTTGATGAATTTTCATTTTCAACAAGCAGTACATTGTGGTTGCACTGTTGCTTGCTGTAGGCATACAATTTTAAATGTATTGGACCTAATTATTGTTTCTATTGTAAACATGACTAGTGTTAGTGTTCATATAAAAACAGTAGCACACATTATGTAGCTCTACTTGCTGAAGAGCTACTCAGGTCAGAATATTACAGCCTATTTGTAGCCCACCTTATTGGTGAAATTATTGTAGATATGAAGTTTCATTTAAGTTGTCATTTGGAACAGAAGCGCACAATAAAGTTTTTTTGAGACCAGCAGAACTGCTTTTCACCCGTGTATGTATGTAGGTAGTTCTAACAATTTTTCGTCCAGTGAGTCTTTGACCTAGCCTATGGTTTCAACACTATGTAGCAGTGACAGACTGCAGGTAGATAATAGACAACCACCAAGTGACCATCAACATACATCAGTTTTTCTTAACCTGTTTCTGTAAGTTGATGATAAAATGAACCTTTATGTAATAAAAATAATCAAGTATATAGCTGCACATTAAATAGTGTTCCATGGAACTGAAGTGCCAAATAATTAAAGAAGTAAAACAAAGACCACTGAATAAGACAGGACACAATGTTTCTTGTAACAAGTGTAGTGCATTGTTACTAAATACATTTTCAGAGAAAATTTATATAATGTAGTGTTTGTTAATGTTGTAACGTGCCTACGAAACATTTATGGTTGAAATATACAGTTCTTTTCTGTAAAAGATGCATGAATTTAAAAAAAAAATGCTAATGTTCTTCTTAATTTTGTTGGTTCCTTTGTTCCCATTACCTATTACCAATATAAACAGTGAGGCTGTTCAGACTGCTTTGTTTTTCTGTACAGCATGGAGCAAGTATTTCATAGCTTATCCCAGAAGTCTAATGACTAAATAATATCAGTTACACAAATATTATAATTGTACGGTTAAAAATGTTGTACTTCATGAAAGACACTGTAATTCTACAGAGTTGCAGTTGTACTACCTTTGAGCTGTGTACATTTTTAAGTTACAAGCCAGTATCAGCTTTATGCTGTAAATGTCTTGGTAAGCTTTCCAGTGGAACAACCAGAAATCTGTGTGCAAATTAACACCATGTAAGCAGGGTAGGTAATGGTGACAGCTATTTTCATATCCAGGGTGTATTAAAACAAAAAACTACTTACATACACACACTTCTTAAGTGTTTAGGAGAGAAAAAGAAGCTTTTTTTGTGTGACTGCCTCTAAATTTCTTTTTTATAGGGGGAGACGATGTTGATGTATGAAGCACTGGTTACCAGTTCAGTTGAATGCACTGTCATTATTCACACTCGGTTGTTTTGAGCAAGCATATTCCAGTTGTGCCATAATGTAGACAGGCGATATTTTCAGAAATGCCCCTAAACCAATAGTCACACCATATCTCGAGCATTACTAACATCAAAACTTTAACGGATCCATATCAGGAACATGGTGCACACCAGTGACATGTAATGAAGTGTATCTCTACCTCCTCTGACCCCACAAATTCTTTGTAAATGTAGATTTTTTTACACAATGTATACAAATTTTTAGGAGCAGCTTCATTTCTAATTAACCAGCTTTAAGGCCAAGCAGGCCTGAGAGTAACAACCTCACGATAAAAGCAAGTAGCTGTAGAGGACAGAAGAGTTGGAGCTTGACTGGACTGAAGTAAGTCAGAAAGTACCTTTGTCCTTGAATCACATTACCTGTCATGACTAGAGAGAGATAAACAAAACAAAACAAAGATAGTTCAACTGTTAAATAACCCCCCTTGCCACCCACACACACTGTTTGAACATAGGTGATGGGCACTTCCACTAAAGTTCAAAGTATGAGGTGCATCCTGAAAGTAAATACCAAATCATTCTACTGCCGCTGCAGCACTTGTGTTGTAGGTTCACACATTTCTCTGGTTCATTGTCTTTCCACAGTCGGCACTGGAGCTGAATTTTGTTGTATTTGTATTTGTTAGTGATCATTCAAAATGTTTAAGACAACCTCTGAGCCCAGTGAATGTGAAGTGTGCTATGTCATGTCGTGTTTAAACACACAGAACATTAAGCCAGCTGAAATTCATCAACTTGTAGATATTTATGGTGAGAAAGTGGATGAGACAGTTGAACAAACATTCATGAATAAGCATGTATTGGACAGCCTTCTGTTGTCACTGATGGTATGGGTGAGAAAATGAATTAGAAAATTCATGAAAACAGATGGTTCACAATAAGAATGTATTTCAAAAACTGTTTTGCGTGACTCAGTCATAAATTGCTTAAATTTTTGTGAATTGTGTTCCAAAAATGCCTACAAAATTATGTACCTTGGCAGGGTTTTGACATTTCAGCACTGAATATAGTGATGAGGAAGATGAATTCTTAAATAGAACCGTGACTGGTGATGAAACTTGGATTTTTTCATGACACTCCAAAATAAAAACAACAATCTATAGAGTGAAGGAACTCACAGTATGACAATCCTCCTCCTCCTCCCCCCCCCCCACAAAAAAAAAAAAAATCAGAACAAAGTTGTCAGTGCAAAAAAATCAAGTGAAATGGATTCTAGGACCTACAAGGCATTCTGCTTGTTGAGTTCCTTCTCCGAGCTGAAATCATGAAAGCGGTATCATACTGCAAAACACCGAGAGAACTCCATCACACTATTCAAAACAAAAGGTGCGAAATTCTCAATCGAATCATTATGTTGCTTCATGACATCACGTTTCATTTCTGCTGGTGGCACTGAAAACCTTACTAACAATTCAGTTGGGAACAGTTCGACCACCTGCCAGTCAGTGCTGATCTCACATCTTCCGACTACCACTTTTACTTCATCATCAAGCAGGATGAAGGTGCTTCAACACCAATGATGATGTAAGAAAGTGTGATCAGTATTGGAGGTCTTCACTGGTGGTATCTTTCTATGAAGAGGGCATACAAAAGTTGGCTTACTGCTATGACAAATGTCTGAACAATGGTGGCTGTTATGTAGAAAAAGAGTTGTTGTTGTTGTTTTCGTCTTCAGTCCTGAGACTGGCTTGATGCAGCTCTCCATGCTACTCTATCCTGTGCAAGCTTCTTCATCTCCCAGTACTTACTGCAACCTACATCCTTCTGAATCTGCTTAGTGTATTCATCTCTTGGTCTCCCCCTACGATTTTTACCCTCCACGCTGCCTTCCAATACTAAATTGGTGATCCCTTGATGCCTCAGAACATGTCCTACCAACCGATCCCTTCTTCTGGTCAAGTTGTGCCACAAACTTCTCTTCTCCCCAATCCTATTCAATATTTCCTCATTAGTTATGTGATCTACCCATCTAATCTTCAGCATTCTTCTGTAGCACCACATTTCAAAAGCTTCTATTCTCTTCTTGTCCAAACTACTTACCGTCCATGTTTCACTTCCATACATGGCTACACTCCATACAAATACTTTCAGAAATGACTTCCTGACACTTAAATCTATACTCGATGTTAACAAATTTCTCTTCTTCAGAAACGCTTTCCTTGCCATTGCCAGTCTACATTTTATATCCTCTCTACTTCGACCATCATCAGTTATTTTGCTCCCCAAATAGCAAAACTCCTTTACTACTTTAAGTGTCTCATTTCCTAATCTAATACCCTCAGCATCACCCGACTTAATTCGACTACATTCCATTATCCTCGTTTTGCTTTTGTTGATGTTCATCTTATATCCTCCCTTCAAGACACCATCCATTCCGTTCAACTGCTCTTCCAAGTCCTTTGCTGTCTCTGACAGAATTACGATGTCATCGGCGAACCTCAAAGTTTTTATTTCTTCTCCATGGATTTTAATACCTACTCCAAATTTTTCTTTTGTTTCCTTTACTGCTTGCTCGATATACAGATTGAATAACATTGGGGAGAGGTTGCAACCCTGTCTCACTCCCTTCCCAACCACTGCTTCCCTTTCATGTCCCTCGACTCTTATAACTGCCATCTGGTTTCTGTACAAATTGTAAATAGCCTTTCGCTCCCTGTATTTTACCCCTGCCACCTTTAGAATTTGAAAGAGAGTATTCCAGTCAACATTGTCAAAAGCTTTCTCTAAGTCTACAAATGCTAGAAACGTAGGTTTGCCTTTCCTTAATCTTTCTTCTAAGATAAGTCGTAAGGTCAGTATTGCCTCACGTGTTCCAGTATTTCTACGGAATCCAAACCGATCTTCCCCGAGGTCGGCTTCTACTAGTTTTTCCATTCGTCTGTAAAGAATTCGTGTTAGTATTTTGCAGCTGTGGCTTATTAAACTGATTGTTCGGTAATTTTCACATCTGTCAACACCTGCTTTCTTTGGGATTGGAATGATTATATTCTTCTTGAAGTCTGTGGGTATTTCGCCTGTTTCATACATCTTGCTCACCAAATGGTAGAGTTTTGTCAGGACTGGCGCTTCCAAGGCCGTCAGTAGTTCTACTGGAATGTTGTCTACTCCGGGGGCCTTGTTTCGACTCAGGTCTTTCAGTGCTCTGTCAAACTCTTCACGCAGTATCGTATCTCCCATTTCATCTTCATCTACATCCTCTTCCATTTCCATAATATTGTCCTCAAGTACATCGCCCTTGTATAGACCCTCTATATACTCCTTCCATCTTTCTGCTTTCCCTTCTTTGCTTAGAACTGGGTTTCCATCTGAGCTCTTGATGTTCATACAAGTGGTTCTCTTATTTCCAAAGGTCTCTTTAATTTTCCTGTAGGCAGTATCTATCTTACCCCTAGTGAGATAAGCCTCTACATCCTTACATTTGTCCTCTAGCCATCCCTGCTTAGCCATTCTGCACTTCCTGTCGATCTCATTTTTGAGATGTTTGTATTCCTTTTTGCCTGCTTCATTTACTGCATTTTTATATTTTCTCCTTTCATCAATTAAATTCAATATTTCTTCTGTTACCCAAGGATTTCTACTAGCCCTCGTCTTTTTACCTACTTATTCCTCTGCTGCCTTCACTACTTCATCCCTCAAAGCTACCCATTCTTCTTCTACTGTATTTCTTTCCCCCATTCCTATCAATTGTTCCCTTATGCTCTCCCTGAAACTCTCTACAACCTCTGGTTCTTTCAGTTTATCCAGGTCCCATCTCCTTAAATTCCCACCTTTTTGCAGTTTCTTCAGTTTTAATCTACAGGTCATAACCAATAGATTGTGGTCAGAAAAAGAGTATTTCTTCAAAAAAAGAAATTTTGGTCTCAAGAAATGTTTTCATGAGTCCTTTTCCCCACAATGGTACTTACTTTTCTGGCATGCCTTGTATATTTTGATGTCTTTTGGCTTAGCAGTGTGTGTATAAAAGTTGACAGAGAACATCCCACATCCTCTTCTTTACTGCAGTCACATAATGGGGATACACAAAGCCAATATGAATCACCTGTTTTCTAGCAGCAGCCATGTTTGTCCATGAGGTGTGTTAAGAATGTTGTTGAATCTTCTGGATCATACACAAGGTTATTCAGTTGCCCCTGCCATAAAGCTTTATGGAACCTGCAACATCAAGAACCACACCCATGATTTTAATTTTCTCTCCTCCCTACATGCACACTGTTAGGCCTACAAAAACAATGAACACGACCTTTTTGTATGAAAATTAACTACATTAAATTTTGTACTGGAATAAGTTTTTGTTATTCAAGAAAAATGCATTTGGGCCTCTAGCAAAAATGCACACCCCCTCCCAAAAAAAAAGGCTACATTAAATTTCCCACAAAAAAGATCCTGTTCATTTTTTATGTAGGGCTAGTAATTTGCATGTAGTGGGTGACAGAAAAGAAAATCTTGCCCATGACATTTGTAGGCATTGCAAGTTGCATAAAACGCATGGGTAGGGGTAGATTAATCATCCTGTACAGGTATTTTATGCCAAAAGAACTAATATAAGATTTGTCTGGCTTCATAAACAGCTCAAGAAATATTTTACACCACATTAATGTAAAGTGTTTGCACTTTTCTTTATCAGAAAATCCTTTCTCATTGCTTTCCTGACCACAGAAAATTCCTACATACAGCCAACTGTTTTTGTTGTTGTGGTCTTCAGTCCAAAGACTGGTTTGATGCAGCTCTCTATGCTAGTCTGTCATATGCAAGCCTATATCAATTTGAACCTGCTTACTGTATTTCCCCCTCACTCAAATCCCACCAATACCAAATTGATGATTCCTTGATGCATCAGGGTATGTCTTATCAACCAGTTCCTTCTTTCACTCAAGTTGTGCTGAAAATTTCATTCAGTACCGTCTCCCTAGTAATTTGATCTGCAACTGCACAATTATTCCATAAGCCACCTCTAGGTGCATCGCAGAGGGTATCTAGAACCAGTAGCAGTCATCTATCCACTTATTGACCACATCTGTAACTTAGTGTTCACTGCTGCTGCCTATCATGGGGAGGACGCAGGTTTAGATTCCTGGTACTGCCAGGGATTTTTCCCGGGTGGGACGACTGGAACGGTTTACATTCACCCTTGTGATGCCAACTGAGAAGCTACTCAAGCAAGCAGGGCTCGAGCTTAAGAAAACTGACACGGGCAGGATAGTGGTGTGCTGGACGTCATTGGCAGACGATGACACGGTGGTCGGCCAGTACCAATGGACAGAGTTTACCTTTATGTTTTATCCACATAATCATCGAAATTTCTTTCTAGAAACACATTTCAAAAGGTACTATCCTTTTCTAGCTTGAACTGCTTGTTGTTCACATCTCGTTTCGGAGCAAGGCTACACTTCAGGCAGATACCTCCAGAAAAGACTCCTTTACATTTAAATTTATCTCCACTCTTGACATATTCCTCTTTTTCAGATATTCTGTCCATCAGACAGTCAAGCCTGAGTTTTATATCCCCTCTGTGTCAGCCATCATCAATAATTTTGTTACCCAAATAACAAAACACTTCTATTATCTTCAGTGTCTCATTTCCTAATCTACGAGGTTTGTCCAGAAAATATGTATAAAATTTGAATAATGACTTTATTTTACAATTATTCAGGTATTACAATAAGGTCTCCTTCAAAGTACTCACCCTGAGATGCGATACACTTCTGCCAATGCCGTTTCCACTGTTGATAACATTGCTGAAAGTCTTCAGTTGTGATGTTGTTCAGTTGCCGTGTCGTTTCCGCCTTGATGGCTTCCACATCTCCCAAGTGCCACCCCCGAAGCACCATTTTGCATTTCGGGAACATGAAGAAGTCACACGGGGCTAAATCGGGTGGTCTGTCACGGTGATTGAGCTTCGGGCCAAAAACTCGCGGACAGCGAGCGACGTGTGAGCGGACGCATTGTCATGATGAAGGATCCACCTGCCCCCTTTTGCCAACTCCGGTCAAACTCTTGCCACATGAGCTCTGAGACGTGTCAGAACTTCAATGTAAAAATTTCCGTTCACTCTCTGGCTGGGAGGGACAAATTCCTTGTGAACAATGCTCCTAGAATCAAAGAAAAGAATCAACACCGTCTTCACATTGGACCTTGATGTTCGCGACTTTTTTGTTCTCAGTTCTCCTGCTAGTTTCCATTCCTTGCTTTGAGATTTGAGCTCCACATCAAACTTCTAAAACCAGGACTCATCTCCAGTGATGACTCGGTTGAGAAAGTCCCCTCGTTTCTCTGCTTCCAGCCAATCCTTTCTGTTCTGGCGTCAAGAGCTTCGGTACAATTTTCGCACACAATTTCTGCATTTCAAGTTTTTGTGAACGATTGTTTTGGGGATTGACAGCTCGTCAGCGATCATTCTGACTGTCAATCTACGGTCTTTAAGAACACAAGCTGCTGCACACTCCACCTTCACGCAGAGTGCTCTGACTCGAACTGAGCGTTGATGGGATTGATTACAGCAGTAGTCCCACCTGGTGGTGACTGCAACCTGTAACATAAAGTCATTATTCAACTTTTATATGTATTTTCCGGACAAACCTCATATAATGGACAATCAAAAACTTCCCATTCAAGGGTGTTGCCACAGAGTAAAAGCAACGTGGCATGATTACAGAAGCACTGACATGTAAGCAATGTGTGGCATTTGTGCCTATAGTAAAGGTAGAAATTGGAACTACAGCAGTGTTATCACCAAATATGTCCAAACAGGATAACATACTGTTGTTCTTCTCTCAGCTGCTGCAGGACAAACACTGGTAGACATCCATCATACATTGAAGAATGTGTATGAAGCAGCACTTCTGTTGAAAAACACCATTGTGCATCACATTGGATAATACACATCCCCATAATGCAGACACCAGCTAAAGTGGGAGACACTCGAGAGAGCCACCCTACAGTCCTGATCTCTACCTGTGAGCTTATCATGCCTTTGGTCCCTTAGAAAGGTCTTGACTCCTGTTGCAAGAGGGTGTGCAGCAAGCAGTGACGGACTTCTTGACAAAGCAGGACACAGTGTTCTACCAAATGGGCACCTTCAACCTGGTGCACTGGTAGGATGATTGCCTCAGTTCTCATCATAATTTTGCCCGATTGGCATATGAGGGGTGGCTGAAAAGTTTCTAGCACCAGATAGTTACTGTAATGTCTCACACAAACACCATCACCTACTTTTATGGTAACCCTTTATGTGTACGCAAGTCAAATGTTGCAGCTCCACCTTCATTAGTGTAGCCACTAAGATGCATTGTATACTGTAGTGTAAGCAAAGTGGTGAATAATGGGAGAATCAAGAACTGTGTAGTTGTTGAATACCTTCATTTGAAGGGACTGATGTCCAAGGAAATTGTGGAGGACATGCGGAATACACTTATGGACAGTGTTCCATCTTGTGCAACAGTGAAAAACTAGGCGTCTGACTTCAAACACAGAAGAATGAGTGCGAGAGAAGCACCAAGGAATGGAAAGTCTGCCACTGATGAAACAGTGACTACAGCTTTGCAGGATCATTGCAGCACATTGAAACCACATTTGGAATCTCCCGCGGGCATGCTCGTGACACTGTTGTGGATATGTTGGGAATGCTGAAAGTTTCATCTCGGTGGGTTCACAAAGACTTGAGTGCGGATGAGATACAGGAACACGTGCAGTGTTGTGAAGAAATCATCCGCCAATTTGAAGTGAATGAAGATGGCTTTCTTGCAAGGTATGTCACAATAGACAAAATGTGGGTTCACCACTTTGATCCTGAGACAGGGCAAGAGTCACAGCAATGGAAACATCCTTCACCCTCTACACACACACACACAAAAAATAAATAAATTCCACGTGCAAAAGTCAGCTGGTGCGGTGATGGCATTGGTCTTCTGTGGTGCAAAAGGGGTAATTATGGTGGATTACTTGCTAACGGTTGCAACTATCAATGCTTTATACTGTTGCATCCTCCTGTGCCATTTGACAGAAGAGATAAGGAAAATGAGGTGTGGAAAATTGGCTCACTGAACTCTTTAGCATCAGGACAATGCACCGGTGCACAAAGACCTTGCAACATTGGAAACTCTGCATGACTGGGGATTCGAATTCTTACATCACCTGCCATATTTTCCAGATCTGACTGTGTCAGACTTTTTCCTTTTCCCAAACCTAAAAAAATACCTCAAAGGATGATGATGCGGTGACTGATGCTTTGTTGGACTTGAAATCAAAGACCTTTTATTTGAATGATTTGCAGAAGTTATCTGAGCATGCCTTCAAGTGTACACAGGTATTATATAGATGAATAAATTGATATTATGAAATGTCTGTCATTCTTTATTTGTTAGGGTAGAAGCTTTTCGACCCCTCCTTGTACAGCTTTCAAATGGAAACTTTTTGGTCATCCCTTGTAATTCCCTCTGCATCTCCTGATTCATCTTGACTACATTCCATTATCCTTGTCTTATGTTCACCTTAGAACTACTCTTTAACACACTATCCATTCCATTGTCTGCCTCCTTAGCTGTACCATTCAACTAACTGCCATTTGGCAGACCTGGGTTCAATTGCTGGTACTGCCAGCAATTTTTCCTGGTGCAGAATGCACTCAGACTTGTGAGGCTAGCTGAGGAGCTGCTTGACCAATTAGTGGTGGTTCCACAGTCAAAAAATCCCAGGAGAGAGGTGTGCTGACCAGTTGACCCATCACATTACCCCACTGGCAGGGGACAACATGTTGGTTGGTGGAATTTTACCAGTTTTAAAACAACCAACAGAAATTCCAGGTAGGAATGTCAACAATGTATGATTTTTATTTCTTTCATTCCATTCAACGTATCTTCCAAGTCCTTTCCTGCCTCTGATATCAAGAGCTTTATTTCTTCTCTCTGAACATTAATTCCTGTGTCTTCTAAGAGTCCTGTTCCTCACTCCAAACAACAAGAAATTATTGAAATGATGTTATTAAAGCTGTAACATTTCTTTGTCAGAACTGTCTGAAGTGTAACACTGGGATATTACACTGTAGGATAGCGTTCCAATGACATTTGTTGCATAACCTAGAAAACAGTATCAACAATCGTCGACATGATTTGGAGTATTTTGTGGGCTCAGCTCACCATCCAAATAGATTTAGCAGTACAATTCATTGTGGGCTCTAGGTCATATAGTTTCAGTTAATATCTTGACTTGCAGATGAAGGAACATTGTAGTTTTTGTTAAGCCCAATCCTCCAAATGTAATCAACAATTAACACCACGTTTTTAAAGCTTTGGCAACTGGCTAAAAAGAGTCACTTTTAAATGGACACTGATTTCAAAGTTGCCGAGTTATAAAAACAAATTACAGCTCATGATATACACTGAGTTCACATTACTCAGTCCAGCAGATAAAACTGCACTTGGTTCCATCTGACATCAAGTCCAAGACTTGGTCCGGCACAACTATTCTCATTCAGTAACCTCACTAAAACTATTGAGAAGGTTAACAAAGATAGCACAAGTCAACTCACTGGTGCAAAGCATCAAAGGCACATTGTTACAACATTAACTTCAGGAACTGCTCTGGTGTTTATGAAAAATTATAACAGTTTTTATTTGATAGAGGAGTGCTATGAGGCATTTTCATAACCAAATAATTTCAAAATGTGGGACACATGCCATTTTACAGTTGAAAAAACAAAATGTAATTAATATTCTCAAACATCAACGAAAAAGAAAGAAATTTCAAACAAAATATAAATCCAAAAGGCTTCCATTTTTGAACAGCAGATTTGCAATTACTGAAGAACATAGCTGAAAAATGAATGGAATCAGATACTTCATTAACCAGAATACTTATCATAATCTACTATTGAACAGAAGTCTCTGTGAGACAGATTCATTAAAATCTTCAACTGTGTGCACTGTGTTGTCTGTAAACATGCTCTGAAGGATCATTTCAGGCTTATCCACATTGACAGGAAGGTTGGCAGCATGGTAAGTTGCCTGTCAATTTGTCATACACCACAATGACATCATTCAAACAGAGAACCACTACTGTGAGACAAACCATCTTCCAGTGGTAGCCTGGAGTCCACAACCTGATTACAGCATAAGAGTTGTGGTTCATAGGCACCCGCAAGAAAATGCAAAAGAGCTGTGCACTGCCCATTTAGAAGGCAGCTGTATTAGTAAAGACCAGTCACCCAGTTTTTTCTGAACTGATGTTTTTTAAAAACCACAACTAAACACACACAGGCTACAATTCAAAATTCAATATTAAAAAAACACTGTTTTTTACCGTATTGAGACTTTTGCTCACTTTTAATCTCCTCTTCTTCCTCATCAAGAAAGCAACAAAACTGGAGACATGTAAATCACTAAACCATCTTCATTATTATTTCAGCTTCTAATGTTGCTGCTGGGAAAAGGTTCTTCTCAGCTCACCAAGTGTTCATCATCAGGCTGAAAACTCATCTGAAGCAAAACGGAAAAGTCTGAAGAAGTTGTCATAGTTTTCATAACAATGAAAAAAATTCCTTCCACTAATCAGATTTCAGCTTAAAAAGTTCTTTAACTGCACACATTCTTCAAACATCAAATCCCCATCTACAAGAAATCACGTCTACAAATTCTGAAAATGAGCTCTGTTTCACTGTCAGTGAAAATGGTTTGGAAGTCCTGTAGACACTTTCTTCAAAGTCAAATCATTTTTCAACATACTTTATACTGTGCTGCAAGTAAACTGCCATTTGGTTGTGGTTTGCCTACTTTGTTTCTTTGTTGTCCTCGGTGTCGACATACTGGCTGAAAACATAGGGGGTGGACGTGCAGTACTGTCTACTGTAAATGATGTAGCCGACAGATACACAGTTGCGTTTCACTTTTTACAACCATCCCAATAATACACTGTTATATATGGGCAGTGGACAACTTCCCATAAACCTCATTTCTAGTTTCCAAGCAAACATCCACATACTGCTACAATAGTTTACTGTTGAACATCTACAACCAATAAAAACATAACCAAATAATTCACCATTCTTTTGGAATAATCAGGTACGTATGAAACAGACACTGTCATTGCTTTAACACGTGGCCTATTCGTGTACCACTTACATCACTGTTAAGGTGATGCATCGTGGTTCTTCTAACCGACACAGCTTCCTCGTATGAAACTTGGCCATGGACTGACTGTCTCATGAGCCTCATATATCACCACAATAATAGGTACCAAAACTACACGTTGTTCAAAGCTAAATGTACAGAAATTGTGATTTAAATTTAATTTTATCAGTTAACTGAATACATTTAATAATGCTGTCTTTTTAACAGTTTCTTCTACTACAAGAGTTATGCTGAAGTATTTGTTTTAATCATGAAATTCACATATACAGTTATGCAAGCAATACTTTTTCAAATATGTTAATTAATTAATTAATTAATTCTAAGCTAAGGGCTGGCTTTGCTAACACGTTTCCAACTAGAGCCAAATAGATACTTCACGAATACTAGCATTTCATATTCCAAATGTTTGCAATTATTACAAGATTTATATTTGTTTATAAGTCAACAATAGAATTCAAGTTACATAAAAATGACTGATTTTGCCCTATAACAAGAGATACTAACTAGGAATACTCAATATAAATTAGAAAATCAATTACATAGACAAAATTCAACCTGGTGTTAAATTCTTTAAAACTGAGGGCCAACCTTTGTCTTTTATGAAAATGCAGATTATATTCACATATGTTAACAGTAATTAGTTGAAAGTGAAAAACAAATTTTAAGGAGGCATATGGCAAAACAAGGGGAAAGTAAAAATTATCCCAGCTTCCTTCGTCACAACTTCTCTTTTCAATGTTTTGATAAGATCATCATTTATTGGCATCAAGACGACTAAGGCTGCCACAGGGGAAGGAAACTGCACAACCCTATTCAATTTTTCCAGCAGAGAATTACAAAGCACTGTCACGATTGGCCTCTGATGCGCTGCTCGAAAACAATGGCTATTGAGTCAAGTATGGCAACTTAGCACTCTTAATAAAAGCAGAAGTTTAAAGTCAGTAGCTCTTACAAGACTGCCCCTCATTGAAATCAGTAATGAACAAATTGATGTGAAGACCACAACATTATATAAAATGTTGTCCATTTTTATGTAACCAGGATTTTCATCTATCCCAACAAAGTACAGGTGGGAGTTGGGTTTCCAACCAGATATTTGGGATGGGATATCAGGCAACTATGGACAAGACAGAATCCAAGTCTCCACACTATCAATGTGGCCTCCATTACAGATGACACCAACACCCCTCCCCCCAAAGCACTGGTCTGTGGAGATGGGTACCGGAAAACACAGAATGGGTGCTTAATCAGCGGGGTAGGATTCCATTCACCGATGCATCCAGGAGTAACCTGACATCTGATGATTGTCAAAGAAAGGTGTGGAAGCAGCAAGAAACTATGAGACTTGAAAAAGAAAGTTACCCGTTACTATGACAGACTGAGTAACTTTTACTGTATGCTGCAATACAATTCAAAGTGATGCAGATACTACTTTTCACTACAGTCACCAAGATCTGTAAACAACAATTGTAACATCCCACCAATTGTTCAGTTTCTTGACAATATAAATCTGCCACTCAGTCATGGAACAATTTGAGGACTGCTGTGTGAATTTCCTCTTTGATGGAAAATCTATTTCCTGCCAGATATCCACCCAGCTTGCTGGAAAGACTGAATGGTCTTCATCAAATTGTTGGCACTGTTTCACTACGACTGAATGCTACATTGCATTGCACCTCATTTGGGCCATACACTGCCAGAATTTCATGGCGAATTTGTGTGCAATTTAGATGTTTTGCCAACAAGAACCATACTGTTCCTTGTACTTCAACTTTGGAGTGCCATTTCACTCCCACAATGCGATGAACCTGTTGTCCGTACTGCAGCAGAATTGTCTCTGCAGGAAATCGGGAACATGCACACTCTTCCGACAGTGTGCCGTGCCTGTTGCATAATGGTCTTAACATGAGATGATGTGTAACTTAATTTCAGAAGTCTCTATACCTCAAGTACATCTCTTGAATGAATCAATAACCATCCAAGACCATTTCTTCAGCAATTCTTTTGGATCAGTGCTCATTGTGTAGAAGCAGAAGAAGATACACAAATGAATGCGAGTCAGGAGGCAACGGTTCAAATCTGTGTCCAACCTTTGCTCAAGTTAAAGAAATTATGCCTTCCCTCTGCAACAGAAAATTCTCTGGAATTAAGCAATGCTAACCTGCATTTTGTTCTGTAAGTAGTGCAACATTCTTTAATAATTCTCCCGATACTGTATTAGTATCACATTTTTACTGTTAAACATCGTTTGCTGATCTCACTTGGTGATGGGGTGGTAGGGTCAACCAATATCCCTCTGGAAATTTATACAGTGAGATAATCACAAGCCTATTTGGTCCCAGGTAGGGAGATTGGGGCCCACCCAAACAGAACCCTGGTTGCCTCAGTACAGCATATTCCATAGCCATTACTCAGTAATGATTGTTTCACTTGAATAGCCAATCCCCTCAACCCTTATTGACAAATGGTGCATCTTCAAAATTATTTTTCTCCTACAATTTTCACAGTTCAGCCAATAAAATAAAAATCCTATGCACTATGATGTACAATGTTCCATTACTGTGTCATTGGATGGTAGGCAAAAGCATGTCCAGAGCTTAGAGTAGCAATGGACTGTTTGTGTTAACAAGTCCCCAGCTCATGAAATCCATGTTTGACAAATGTGCACCCAGTCAATGAGACTGATTTCATCAAGATGTTCAGCATTTGTCATGACCCAAAAATCAAAAGTGGCATAAAGAATAATGAGGGCATAGCAAGCATTTACCATGCACCCTGCCTCCCACCAAGTGTTTTCTGGAAGTTGAGGAAGACAATTGTAACCTGAGAGCTATTATCGGCTGCTTTTCTGGGGTTCTCATTGCACAGCATTAGTTCATGCTGCCTATTTACTGAACTTTGTTGCTTTTTGTTTCAGTCTTAATCTTCAACAAAATTTTATGTGTGTGACCCAGCACATATGAGGAGCTTACATGCAAAGGCAAACATGTCCGGAATTTAAAATAAATGAGACACAGAATGGAACAAAACAAACAGGATAAGCCCAACCTAAATAATCAAACATTTGCCAAGGTACAAGCCTATGGAAATACATGTGTGTCCACATACACATTTTGTGTGAAGGATAACTAATCCATTGGATCCAGTCGAGTGATTTCCATTCCAGTCACACTGTTGTTCTCATGCAGAGCAACAGTTTGTGCTTCTGTCATCCCTCATAATATGTTGCATAGTGCTAATAATTATTATTACAAGGACACAGTTACTTATCCACTGACTGCATTTTTGATAGAATAGGAAAACTTCTAAGAAAGAGGACAACAATTGCAACAAAAGAGGAATACAATAAGATCTACAGTCAGTGACTGAGCCAAGAAACCTTGCTGACAGATGTGAAAGCCCTATCTAAGGGCCTACAAGATCTACATTACATACATGAAATAAAATGCTTTTCCATACACACATACAAAGCTATGGGAAACACTCGTACTGATGTTGAGGCAACTGCATTCTAGAAGTCCCAGCTAGATGTAAAAGAGCAGATGAACCATTACAAAACCCTTTCCTTGGACAAAAGCCAAAGTTCTTTTCAGCCATCCAGTCTAAGATAACAGGAAAAAGGATGTTGATGGTTTACAGTAAACTATTTTTTAAGAAGACTGGTGAAATCACTAGGACTTAAGTTGGAACACAACCATCACTGATGATATTTCCATGTTGCTTGTGATTGTTAAGAAAATTATTCTGGTTTGCATGTTTAAATGTAACACTTATGTCAAAGAATATTTCTAAAGATAGTTAATGCCACAGTTACATCATTTTATTCTGGTGTGGTGATCTGAAACATTTTAAATACTTGTGAAGTAACAATGAAACCTGAAATTTGAATAAAACAGTGAAAACTAATATTAGTGCTACAGTGGCCAATTTACATTTTTTTTTCAATGATATCACATACTACACTATAAAAATATGTGAAATGATATGGTATAACAAACATTATACAGTAAGAGGTAAGTTATTTTGAAAGGAAGAAAAAGATTTTTGCTTTTGAAAATCACTCATGGTTCATGTAATGAGAACATCTCCATATTTAAATGTGCTTTTTAAAGGAATATTTTCATTTTAGATTTGATTTACAGATATGAACTCCCTTTTGGCCTAAAAGTAAAAGGCATTCACATTGCTATTTTCATTCTTATGTATGCCCAAAATAAGTTTCATGTTGACTGTGAAAAATTGCATTTAGTAGATACGTTCATTTTTGGATGTCACCTTCACACTATTTGCTTGGGCCTCTGTCCCACTTCAACATGGGGTCGACCCTGTTACTATGGAGTTGGCAATGTTAGTGTCAGAGGGCTGCCAGATGCCCTTCCTGTCACCATCACGTACCCTAGCTGTCTGCGTCTGGTGTAAGCCATGAAATACTGCAAATGTTTTTCAAATGTCTGCAAGTTGTGTAACTGACGTGATACATTCGGACCAGCCCAGTATTTACCCTGTGGGATGTGGAAAACTGCCTAAAAACCACGTCCAGGCTTGCCGGCACACTGACCCTCGTTGTTAACCTGCTGGGCTGATTCAGTCCGAGGCCGGCGCACCTGCCCAAGTCCGGGAAGCAGCGCATCAGTGCTCGTGGCTTACCTGTTGGTTCCTTCTCAGAAATTCATCTATGGAATAGCACTTGTGAACTTTCATTATCAGCCAGCACCTTGTTAATTAAAGGGCGGTGGTCAAATATTTTTATGGCTGCATGCTATGCTACAACAAGATTAAGTCCCACTGTTTTTCTCCCTAGTATTGTATTTATGAATGCCAGTATTATTTTCAAATGGTGCTGATCCTTCACAACAAACTTTGTAAGAGTGTATGTGTTGTGAGGCTACCTAATTTCTTCATCTATGTGAAGTTTGAGGATAGGCACTGTGCATTTGCGTGTGTCTCTGTAGGGGGAGGGGTGGGGGGCACAGGCCCACACTCTTCATATGACATCAATGAAAGAAGGAAGTTAAATTTTCTAATGCTGTCATTGCCACTTATGGCAATCACATTTAGAACAAATGTTGCTGCACTCAGTTGTTTGAAAAGTTCCTTAATATGCGATTTATAATTCAGGTTCTCATCACTATGTACCCCCAGGTATTGTTAACAATCAGTTTTCATATATTTCTTTTCCATCATGCTTCATTATTAGTGATGATTTGTCTTTCCTTGTACAAAATCGAATAAGATGCCTTTTCTTTGTAAATGAAGTGCTAGACCATTTATCGAGAACCAATGAATGACGCTTTTGAGTGTTTCATTTATTGCTCCAGTTGGTTGAGACTTGTAAAGGTCCCTGGAACCAGAAAGTTTCTTTTCTTTTTGTTGATAATTCGTATCAATGTTATTTTTAGTTTCAAGTGATGACTGAAAGAACAAACTAATAGTTTTATCTCCATTAATAATACATTTTTTGGCAACAGAGAGAATGCAGGCAAATGACTTCAGAGTCAGTCATCATCATTAAATTCATCAGTCATCTAATCAAAGTTAGTTAGTTAGTAGGATACATGTTGTATGGATCATTTTGAATGATAGATCATAATGATGTGGAATGAGTCATTTTACATTCATTTGCAAATTAATTTATGCATATGGTTACATTATGAACATTTCTAATTTTGAGAATATCATGATTTTTTCCGTGTATCAAAAAATACAAGGTGTACATAAAGTCCAGGAACACTTTCAATTATGTATTGTACAAGAACCAAACAGTGTACAGCTATCATACATATGTCATTTCGAAGAGACCCTGAAAGTTTTTTTTTTTTAGATGTATACCACCACAGTGTAGTTTCGTAACTTGCGGATAGTTAGCAAAAGTCACAAACATGGTGAGTTCAGGTGTGGAGCGAGCTTTCTGTGTGTTGGCATTCGACGAAAACTAGCGTGCTACAGCTGTTCAACAGATGTTTAGAATCAAGTGTGGTAAGAAACCACCAACGTTGAAGGCCGTTTACCACTGGCACAACAAATTTGTTACGACGGGTTGCTTGTGCCTGGCAAAGAGAAGCAGACGTCCCAGTGTGAGTGAAGTGAATGAGGAGTGCATACGAGAGACATTCATAAGGAGTCCAAGAAAATCTGTGTGTTTATTAAACATGTTATCTTCTATATGAACAGTAAAAATAATATACATTTCATTTAGATTTATGCCAACTTGTTTCAGCTATTGCCACAAGACATACAGTCACTTCAACTTAAAAATATAAGAAAAAGGAGACATAAACATTTTTTTCCAAGGAAGTTTCTTGATCCTAAATTACCACAGCATTACATGTAAATGTTTAGCAGCCAATACCATTTTTCACAGCACCTATCATTTCTTGTCACTGTACCCAAGATGTAGTCTGGAATGTCTGAACAACCATTATCATTAGTTACCCTTGTATCATTTTTTTCTTTAAAACACATTGGGCAAAATAAAATGAATTATTTCTTTAGCAACAGTCCTTCTCACACAGGCAAGGAAAGCCACAAACATTTCATCCTGGTTACTGTAAATGCACTCCCTGAACTAGCAAATGAAGCAAACACACAATCAGCCTCTACTTTGTGTAGTACTCTATTTCACCCATATACTAGACTGCAGACAAAATGTTCACCACATCTTGTACTTTTTCTGTAAATGGTTTGTGTTTCTGACCCTGCACAATTTGTCAGATATTCCAAGCAGTACACACTGTTTAGTATTAATCAATTCCCAGGGTAGCTTGCTTGGAATCATTTCAGTTCAGATACTAATCGCATGTTCCCTGTGACCTTAACTGTCTTGGGGTGATTTCCATGCTTCGATGTAGCAAGCTGTACAATGATAACTGTAACTGAATGCAGAAAATTAAGAATTGGAAGTATAACAATAACAGACACAGTGTAATCCAATGAGCAATTGTACGTTCACTCACTCACTCATTTATATTTCAGCTTTGTATTCAATTGGAGGCTTTTTCCCCCATCATTTGCACTGAATAACCATGTCTCTGAGCTGGCAATTATAATACCAACACTTTTAGGGATACCAGTTGAGACATTTCACACCTTCCAAAAGCACATAAAAATATTCTGAATTCAAATTTTGAAGATGGAACATTTTGGCGCTACATAGGCACTGTAATACGCAGATGGAACACGATTCAGCAGCAGAAACTTATTACAAAATTAGATACTGTTATAAAGAGGAGATCCCTGATTTTGTTTATATTTTGCTGTAGTAACTCAATATGATCCCTGTGTTTAGACACATCTCTACCAATTCAGTTACAGTTATCTTGACAGAGAGAACACTTAAAATAGCAGAATGTCTGTGCTAGTAGTAAGTGGCGTACATTCTAATCTTTCACATCAGATGAAACAGATCTCTTACAGAGGTTGAATTGCAATCACACAATTCCATTTCTGAGATTTAGAAGCAGTTTATGTTGGGATCACTATAAAACCACCCACATGTTCCTTGGCCCTCGAGATGTGCCACCACTCATTCCAATGACTCAGACAGCTTGCTGTCAGATGCATTTTGATCTTTTCGGGTGTCCAAGAGCTTTGGTCATCATGTGGTAGTTTGGTTTCGATGAGCTTGCTGCTGTCTTGAGGTCCAGATGATCATACTCATTGTCTGCAAATTTTAGATGCAAAAGTGAAAAAAGTTTTCAGTCACAGCTATTGATTTGTGTTAAAATTAAATCCCTGTTTTTTGAGTATTCTATCATAAACCTGCTCTGATAGTAAAACAAGTAGAAACATGCAAAAACTAAACTCATCTGTTATGTATCCAAATCATTGTTCACCCAGAGAGGTGCTGGTGAGTGTCCACAACACTGATGGCCTTTACCTAAGAGGGTTCCATTTAAACAGGTCTCATATCTTGTGCTGCCTCTGTACACTGTGTGCATCTAGTAGTGAGTTTGTATACTTGATCAGGTTCATGCTGTATTGCCTCCTAATAAGATGGAAGGAGGAGGTCGGAATTGAAAGAAGTGCTGTAATTGTAGCTCTGCATCACAAAGGCTATTCTAGCAAGGCAACAGTAACTAAATTTGGCTTAACCAAGCCTACAGTGGTGTATACATTGCTCCAGTTCAAGCAGACTGGTGCCAGCACAAGTGCTTGACAATCTCGAAGACCCTGAGTAACATTGTAAAGTAAAGATTAGTTCATATATGTACAGAGTAAATGTGAGGACTCTTCCTGCACCTGAAATTAACAACAAAGTAAACAATGTGTGGGAAGCTCCAACCTTTGTCTCAGCATAGCAATGCTATATATGTGACCATGACTTAAATGGATGGATAGAAAGAAGTTGAACTGATTGCAATGGGCACAGCAACGTAAAAACTAGAGAGCGCAGCAATGGTCCAAGGTGGTGTTCATGGATGAATCAAGTTTGAAATTTGGAAGCCTTCAATGAATGTTTACTCATTTACTTCACGGAGAACATATGAAATCAGTGTGTAATGCCAATGACGAAGAGTGGTGGAGGGTCGGTCACTGTGTGGGGATGTTTTGTGGGTGATAGAATCGGTTTTCTAGTGAGAATTAATGGAACATTAAAGAAGGAAGGATATGACAAGATACTGATCAACAATTCAGTTCAATCTGCAAAGAGTCATATTAATTGTGGGTTGTTCTGCAGCAAGACAATGATCCCAAACAGACTTCTAAATTGAGCTGACAGTAAGTCAATAGAAGAGAGAAATTTGGGAAACTGAAGAATATGGTCTGGTGAAGTCAGCCACCTCACTTAAGTCCCATCGAATACTTATGGGATGAACTTGAGGGAGGGAGGAAGGAGATTAGTGTTTAATGTCCCGTTGACAATGAGGTTATTAGATATGGAGCACAAGCTTGGATTAGGAAAGGATGGGGAGGGAAGTCAACTGTGCCCTTTCACAGGAACCATCACGACATTTGCCTGAAGCAATTTAGGGAAATCACAGAAAACCTAAATCAAGATGGCTGGACACCGGTTTGAACCGTTGTCCTCCTGAATGCCAGTCCACTGTGCTAACCACTGCACCACCCCAACCACTGGGATGAACACGGCAGGGAGATCAGAGAACTGAGGTCATCTAATGTTGAAAAATCTATTGATTACTGATGTATTGGACTGTAATCCCTGCAAAAATATTATCTCCATAATGCCAACAGTCTGTGCAGCTGTTCTTAGCATGAAGGGTACTTAATGACAGAGAGAGAAAATATTTGTATTGTTAGCCTATTTAGTTTGAAGAGTGTAGTTGTCAATTAAAATAAAGTGTACAGCTTTTTTCATAGGTGATCGAATACTTTTGACCTGTAGTATATACTTGTTGTTGTTGTTGTTGTTGTTGTTGTGGTCTTCAGTCCTGAGACTGGTTTGATGCAGCTCTCCATGCTACACTATCCTGTGCAAGCTTCTTCATCTCCCAGTACTTAATGCAGCCTACATCCTTCTGAATCTGCTTAGTGTATTCATCTCTTGGTCTCCCTCTACAATTTTTACCCTCCACGCTGCCCTCCAATGCTAAATTTGTGATCCCTTGATGCCTTAGAACATGTCCTACCAACCGGTCCCTTCTTCTTGTCAAGTTGTGCCACAAACTCCTCTTCTCTCCAATTCTGTTCAATACCTCCTCATTAGTTATGTGATCTACCCATCTAATCTTCAGCATTCTTCTGTAGCACCACATTTCGAAAGCTTCTATTCTCTTCTTGTCCAAACTATTTATCCTCCATGTTTCACTTCCATACATAGCTACACTCCATACAAATACTTTCAGAAACGACTTCCTAGCACTTAAATCTATACTCGATGTTAACAAATTTCTCTTCTTCAGAAACACTTTCCTTGCCATTGCCAGTCTACATTTTATATCCTCTCTACTTCGACCATCATCAGTTATTTTGCTCCCTAAATAGCAAAACTCCTTTACTACTTTAAGTGTCTCATTTCCTAATCTAATTCCCTTAGCATCACCAGACTTAATTTGACTATATTCCATTATCCTCGTTTTGCTTTTGTTGATGTTCATCTTATATTCTCCTTTCAAGACACTATCCATTCCGTTCAACTGCTCTTCCAAGTCCTTTGCTGTCTCTGGCAGAATTACAATGTCATCGGCGAACCTCAAAGTTTTTATTTCTTCTCCATGGATTTTAATACCTACTCCGAACTTTTCTTTTGTTTCCTTTACTGCTTGCTCAATATACAGATTGAATAACATTGGGGAGATGCTACAACCCTGTCTCACTCCCTTCCCAACCGCTGCTTCCCTTTCATGTCCCTCGACTCTTACAACTGCCATCTGGTTTCTGTACAAATTGTAAATAGCCTTTCGCTCCCTGTATTTTACCCCTGACACCTTTAGAATTTGAAAGAGAGAAAGCTTTTGACAATGTTGACTGGAATACTCTAAGTCTACAAATGCTAGAAGCGTAGGTTTGCCTTTCCTTAATCTTAGTAACTTAGTGACAACAATAAACAGAAAATAAGCAAATATTGAGATCCTTCTCAAGGAAGGTGATTTATTTACTAAACTAGACAGGTTACAATGAAATGCGTACCATGTACTCTGCTGAAAAAGGAAACTGCAACACCCTCAAAGAAATGGTCATTTTTGTCACATGATGTGACATCATTGTAATTCAGGTCAAATGAAACACATGTCACAGTGAAGGGTGTCCTGTCACATCACTACAATGCATACCACTCTCTGATGGCAATACAGGTGTATATTCTCACACACATAGATGATCATAAAGGTGCCAAATGGCATCCTGTGATACACTGCCCCAAAGCATCTTGGGCTGTTTGTTGCAACTTGGCAATGGTCCTTGCAAGCTCTGGAGAAAACGTATGTTCCCAGACAGACAGCCTGCAGAATCAAAAGAGATGGTGCACAGACAGCCCTCATGAGCATCATGACTACAATGAATGAATAACTGACACTAAAACCCCTCAGTACGCACTTGCTATACCCAAGTGCCACTGAATGGAGTCCTTTCGAGTTTTGCATTTTTCTTCCTTGTAGCATATATTAGGATCTTGCTGTTGTGGTTTCCTGGCAGAAAACAGGTTTGATACATCTATTCACATTAGTCTATTCTCTGAAGTTCTCTTCATATCTACATGACTAGTGCAACTCACATATGTTTCCAAACTGAGAAATCCTCAGTGCCTTGGAATGTGTCCTATTTATTATTATTATTTTTTTTTTTACATGAAGTTGTACCACAAATATCTTTTTTCCCCCATACTGATTCAATTGCTTCCCAGTGTTTATTCAATCCACCCATCAAATTTTTAGCATTCTATTCTTGTCTGAACTGCTTATCATCCAGTTTCACTTCTACACGGCTTTACCCCAATTACCTTCAGCAACTATTTCCTAACACTTAAATTTATATTAGATATTAATGAAATCCTTTTTCCAGAAGTGCCTTTTGTGCTATAACAGTCCTGCATTTTATGAGGGGCACTCAAATAACAACCTAAAACTTACCTCAAGTGGACCATGGAACAGTTCCATTCAGAAGTAATCACTGTACATGTTAAGCCATTTATCTCACTGGGTGACAAGATGATCAACTCTTGTTTTGAGGAAGGCAAATGGCTGCTGATGATTCCACAACTGCTATCACTTTAGCACTTCCTCTTCCAACTGAAACTGACATGCAAGCATATCTTTCTTTCTTCAGATAACCAAAGATATGAAAATCACACAGAGAAAGATTTGGGCTGTATGGAGGATGTTGCAGCATTTCCCAGCAAAATCAGAGAAGCATACACTTCATCCAATTGGTAGCATGGGGGCAAGCATTATTATGCAGCAGGATGATTCCACCTGACAGGATTCTAATAGCCTAAGGTAAAGTGGCTAAGCCAACAGTGGAAACATTGCACGTCTCCCCGACCAAAGCAACCCAAAACTGTTCACAAAAATTCTGTTAAGGCCATGATGACCTTAATGCATGAGGATGCCCATCTGCCACATTGTGAATTGGAGAAAGGCTACACTTCAGCGACTTGTAATGTTTCCCAACCAACATCCTCCATAATGCCTCAATCTTTCACTTTGTGATTCTCACATCTTTGGCAGTCTGAAGAAAGACATGCATGGATGTAGGTTTCAGCTGGACAAGGAGTGGGGTGCTGTTGTGGATCCATCAGTAGCCAACTGCATTCTACAGAACAGGGATTGATAGTTTCATCTCCCAGTGGGATAAATATCTTAATTTGTGTGATGACTGCTTTTGAATGTAACCACTCCATGGTTCTGTCATGTCAGGTGATCGGTTCTCATTTGACTGCTCCTTATATAGTGTGTTACATAAAGAACACAATTTCTAATTGAATAACAAAGCACCTAATTTATTTGAAAATTACTAGTATTACTGTGTGTTTTGTATTAACAAAGACTGCAGTTAAACACGAAACAAAATATTGGGCAAATGTCATCCATGGCTTTGTCCACACACATTCATTCTTTGGACCAAGTTTTGGAAGACTCTAGAGCAAAGTTCCACATTAATTTGACCCATGACATATCTAATTTCTACCTTGAGGTGTGGTATGGTTCAACTAAATGCAAGATCTGACATGCCTCCACAATACAGTCATATGGTGTCATATCACATGACACCAGTGGCCAGTTCAGATCGCCATTGCAAAGATGAGACAAGCAGGAAATCTTTCTGTTAGCAACCTAGTTGTTTCAACAAGCATTGTGGCAGGTTGCCCTCATCCTGTTGGATGTCTTTCACATTCAATTCTTGCCCTTGCAATTGCACCCGTAAAAACTGTGTTATCATCGGGTAATAACAATCACCAGTCACTATCACTGCATTTCCAATCTTGCCTTCAAAAAAGTATGGCCCATTGTGTCAGCCAGCCCACAACCTGCACAAAACAGTGACTTGTTCTGGATAAAGACGCTTCTCACTGACTTTGTATGGATTCTCTGTGCCCCAAACCCGGCAATTTTGTTTATTCACATAACCTTTAAGCCAGAAAGCTGCCTTGTCACAGAAGATTATTTTTTTTGGTGAAATTCTTGTTTTGTGAATACCCAATCAGCAAATACTTGTCCATTGACCTCAGCTCATGTGTTGTTTGGATCATAAAAGAATGCAAATGCAGATCTTTTGTTAAAATTCAATGCAAATTCCTTCTCAGAAGGACTCACCATTGAGGATGGTGGTGAATTCACTTCACTGCACTTGGAGCAGTGGGACACCAATGACCGAGACATTCCCTACCAGTTGACAAGAATGAGGACATCCATGTGATTTTATGTTTCCTGTCAATCCTGTATCTTCAAATTTCCTTACCAGTCTCTGCACTGTTGACACATTAGGCACATTTCAGATACCATACATTACATGTCTTCAAATGGTCTCTGCATGGCATTCAATGTACTTGAAATGCCCTTTCAAAATCTGGATTGTTGATCCATCACATATCACTCTATTTTAGCTGATAACAATACACACAAATGCCAGTTGACAATGACAGTCAGTAATCGCAATATCTTCAGATAACAGTAGCTTAAATTTCATGTCTGGCAACCTAACAAACTGAAAATGGTGCTCAATTAAAAAACTGCATTCCTCATGGGACACCCCTTATATACTCTCCACTACAGCCATTGTCAGCTACTTTACTGCTCATTTACTACTTTTTGTGTCTCATTTCATTTTAGAACAACATTAATTGATGCTTATCTTATAAACTCTTTCCAAGATATTACTAATCCCATTCAGCTGCCCTTCATCCTTAGTCTTCACTGTCATAATACATTTTTTATTTCTTTTTCCTGACCTGTAAGTCCCACTCCAAATTTGTCTTTGGTTTCCTTTACTGCCTGCTCAGTGTAGAGACTGAATAACATTTGGGATAGGCTGCAACCCTGTCTCTCCTCCTTCTCAGTTACCACTTCCCTTTCATGTCCTTTGACTCTTGTAATGGCAATACCCTTTGTGCACAACCTGTACACTGCCTTTTGCTCCCTGTATTTTATCCCCATAGCTTCAGAATTTTAAATCTGTGTTCTTGTCATCAGTGTCAAAAGCTTAGGTTCTTCGTTGTTGTTGTTGTTGTGGTCTTCAGTCCTGAGACTGGTTTGATGCAGCTCTCCATGCTACTCTATCCCATGCAAGCTTCTTCATCTCCCAGTACCTACTGCAACATACATCTTTCTGAATCTGCTTAGTGTATTCATCTCTTGGTCTCCCCCTACGATTTTTACCCTCCTCACCACCCTCCAATACTAAATTGGTGATCCCTTGATGCCTCAGAACATGTCCTACCAACCGATCCCTTCTTCTGGTCAAGTTGTGCCACAAACTTCTCTTCTCCCCAATCCTATTCAATACTTCCTCATTAGTTATGTGATCTACCCATCTAATCTTCAGCATTCTTCTGTAGCACCACATTTCGAAAGCTTCTATTCTCTTCTTGTCCAAACTATTTACTGTCCATGTTTCACTTCCATACATGGCTACACTCCATACAAATACTTTCAGAAATGACTTCCTGACACTTAAATCTATACTCGATGTTAACAAATTTCTCTTCTTCAGAAACGCTTTCCTTGCCATTGCCAGTCTACATTTTATACCCTCTCTACTTTGACCATCATCAGTTATTTTGCTCCCTAAATAGCAAAATTCCTTTACTACTTTAAGTGTCTCATTTCCTAATCTAATACCCTCAACATCACCCGACTTAATTCGACTACATTCCATTATCCTCGTTTTGCTTTTGTTGATGTTCATCTTATATCCTCCCTTCAAGACACTATCCATTCCGTTCAACTGCACTTCCAAGTCCTTTGCTGTCTCTGACAGAATTACAATGTCATCGGCGAACCTCAACGTTTTTATTTCTTCTCCATGGATTTTAATACCTACTCCGAATTTTTCTTTTGTTTCCTTTACTGCTTGCTCAATATACAGATTGAATAGCATTGGGGAGAGGCTACAACCCTGTCTTACTCCCTTCCCAACCACTGCTTCTCTTTCATGCCCCTCGACTCTTATAACTGCCATCTGGTTTCTATACAAATTGTAAATAGCCTTTCGCTCCCTGTATTTTACCCCTGCCACCGTTAGAATTTGAAAGAGAGTATTCCAGTCAACATTGTCAACAGCTTTCTCTAAGTCTACAAATGCTAGGAACATAGGTTTGCCTTTCCTTAATCTTTCTTCTAAGATAAGTCATAAGGTCAGTATTGCCTCACGTGTTCCAGTATTTCTACGGAATCAAAACTGATCTTCCCCGAGGTCCGCTTCTACTAGTTTTTCCATTCGTCTGTAAAGAATTCGTGTTAGTATTTTGCAGCTGTGGTTTATTAAACTGATTGTTTGGTAATTTTCACATCTGTCCACACCTGCTTTCTTTGGGATTGGAATTATTATATTCTTCTTGAAGTCTGAGGGTATTTCGCCTGTCTCATACATCTTGCTCACCAGATGGTAGAGTTTTGTCAGGACTGGCTCTCCCAAGGCCGTCAGTAGTTCCAATGGAATGTTGTCTACTTCGGGGGCCTTGTTTCGACTCAGGTCTTTCAGTGCTCTGTCAAACTCTTCACGCAGTATCGTATCTCCCATTTCATCTTCATCTACATCCTCTTCCATTTCCATAATATTGTCCTCAACTGCATCGCCCTTGTATAGACCCTCTATATACTCCTTCCACCTTTCTGCTTTCCCTTCTTTGCTTAGAACTGGGTTTCCATCTGAGCTCTTGATGTTCATACAAGTGGTTCTCTTATTTCCAAAGGTCTCTTTAATTTTCCTGTAGGCAGTATCTATCTTACCCCTAGTGAGATAAGCCTCCACATCCTTACATTTGTCCTCTAGCCATGCCTCCTTAGCCATTTTGCACTTCCTGTCGATCTCATTTTTGAGACGTTTGTATTCCTTTTTGCCTGCTTCACTTACTGCATTTTTATATTTTCTCCTTTCATCAATTAAATTCAATATTTCTTCTGTTACCCAAGGATTTCTATTAGCCCTCTTCTTTTTACCTACTTGATCGTCTGCTGCCTTCACTACTTCATCCCTCAAAGCTACCCATTCTTCTTCTACTGTATTTCTTTCCCCCATTGCTATCAATTGTTCCCTTATGCTCTCTCTGAAACTCTCTACAACCTCTGGTTCTTTCAGTTTATCCAGGTCACATCTCCTTAAATTCCCACCTTTTTGCAGTTTCTTCAGTTTTAATCTACAGGTCATAACCAATAAATTGTGGTTAGAGTCCACATCTGCCCCTGGAAATGTCTTACAATTTAAAACCTGGTTCCTAAATCTCTGTCTTACCATTATATAATCTATCTGATACCTTTTAGTATCTCCAGGGTTCTTCCATGTATACAACCTTCTATCACGATTCTTAAACCAAGTGTTAGCTATGATTAAGTTGTGCTCTGTGCAAAATTCTACCAGGTGGCTTCCTCTTTCATTTCTTAGCCCCAATCCATATTCACCTACTATGTTTCCTTCTCTCCCTTTTCCTACGCTCGAATTCCAGTCACCCATGACTATTAAATTTTCGTCTCCCTTCACTATCTGAATAATTTCTTTTATTTCATCATACATTTCTTCAATTTCTTCTCCATCTGCAGAGCTAGTTGGCATATAAACTTGTACTACTGTAGTAGGTGTGGGCTTCGTATCTATCTTGGCCACAATAATGCGTTCACTATGCTGTTTGTAGTAGCTTACCCGCATTCCTATTTTCCTATTCATTATTAAACCTACTCCTGCATTACCCCTATTTGACTTTGTGTTTATAACCCTGTAGTCACCTGACCAGAAGTCTTGTTCCTCCTGCCACCGAACTTCACTAATTCCCACTATATCTAACTTTAACCTATCCATTTCTCTTTTTAAATTTTCTAACCTACCTGCCCGATTAAGGGATCTGACATTCCACGCTCCGATCCGTAGAACGCCAGTTTTCTTTCTCCTGATAACGACATCCTCTTGAGTAGTCCCTGCCTGGAGATCCGAATGGGGGACTATTTTACCTCCGGAATATTTTACCCAAGAGGACGCCATCATCATTTAATCATACAGTAAAGCTGCATGCCCTCAGGAAAAATTACGGCCGTAGTTTCCCCTTGCTTTCAGCCGTTCGCAGTGCCAGCACAGCAAGGCCGTTTTGGTTATTGTTACAAGGCCAGATCAGTCAATCATCCAGACTGTTGCCCTTGCAACTACTGAAAAGGCTGCTGCCCCTCTTCAGGAACCACACGTTTGTCTGGCCTCTCAACAGATACCCCTCCATTGTGGTTGTACCTACGGTACGGCTATCTGTATCGCTGAGGCACACAAGCCTCCCCACCAACGGCAAGGTCCATGGTTCATGGGGGTTCTTCGTATGACCATTACTTTTGAAGATTGCATAATTTTCATTGAGTGTACAACCGTTATAAATCTACAGAGTCTTAAACTTTTCTGTTTTTCAGCAATTCCATGCCTAATTTATGCTACAGACAGCTTATTAGCAGAAAGAAAATTGAGAACTTTTCCACTTGTGTCCTGACAGGAATAGTACTTGACTAAAAAATAAGACAACAAGCTATGTCAAATACCTCGTAATTCACATTCCTGCTACAAAAATGCTGATTTGGCACACTAATATGTGAATGTGTGTGGCCTAATTACATGTAGGAGATGGAGCAAACAAATTCTTCAATAAACCATGACAATTGGCAATTAAAAACAAGTGATTTGCTCTAAGTAAGCAAGTATGCAAAGTTTCTACTATCTAAAATTTTATTTCTTTTGAGTCACCCTTCATATGTTGTAATGCACACATAACAAAATGAATTTTAAAGTTCTGCTAATTGTACTTTTCTTTCATATTCCTTGCTATGATCCTCCTTTCTCCCAAAGCTCTTCAATCTGTAATTCCAACCGACTGCTGTAGCATTAAGAGTTAAATGTATCTCCTTATCTTGACCTCTTTTCTGTTTAATTTCATCATAAACATGCAGATCTCTAATACTGTGGTAAACATTCACACTGGCGTTACTTCCAACTGCCTCATTCTTCTTCTTCAACACTGTATAGTAATACAACAGTCTGCACATGAAGCATATTATTATCCACATTCATTGCTTCATGTAACAGTGTATCATACAATTTTTAATGCCCAATGAAGCATATTTACAGTCTATATTTTTAACAACATGTCATAAATCCACACATCAAAATATTATATGCAATTTGCAGCTTACACAAGCCGATTACAGTGCATGTTGTCTCATGATGATTTAGTTAATGTAAGGTTGGGACATACTAGGAATTAGGCCCAATCCTACAGATTCATGTGTAGTATGTTGCAAATAAATGATTTTAAAGAACAATTTAACACCCTAGTACTGGGTGATTATAATTAAAATGCAGCTGCTCACAGAGTTCCAGTGTGTGCTGTACTTATCATGTGGCAGCAAAACTTGGTAGATATTATAATCCGTAAATACAGAAGTGATTTACTCTGGAAAAAAATATATTCCAATTTTGGCAGCCAAGTGCAAATCTGGCACTGTGAATGCAAGATGGATGTATAGACATGTTTGCATATGAAGTGGATTAGGAACAGGACATGAGTAGAAAAGTTGAAACAAGACAGAAGGGAATAATTGTCATTTTATTACTATACACTTCTTACACAATTTGTTCAATACAAGCACTGGAAATGTCTACAAAATGCTGTATGGCAAAAGATTTGCACCTGGTGGCCAAAATTGAAATTAATTTTTTCCCAATCTAAGTTCGTTCAGCATTATCCCATTAGTGTATCTACCAAGATTCACCACCATAAGGTAATTACAGCCCACACTGGATCTCCCAGAGCAGCTGCACTTCAGTTGTAACAACCCAGCATTTTACTCGAGTTCAGAATCAGACATCCCCAGCTACAATAATAAATAAATTATAATGCAAAGTAAAGAATAATAATTCAGTACTTAACTACAGTATACCTGGAAGAATCCTGGAGATACTAAAACGTATCAGATAGATAATATAATGGTAAGACAGAGATTTAGGAACCAGGTTTTAAATTGTAAGACATTTCCAGGGTCAGATGTGGATTCTGACCACAATCTATTGGTTATGAACTGCAGATTGAAACTGAAGAAACTGCAAAAAGATGGGAATTTAAGGAGATGGGACCTGGATAAACTGAAAGAACCAGAGGTTGTAGAGAGTTTGAGGGAGAGCATAAGGGAACAATTGACAGGAATGGGGGAAAGAAATACAGTAGAAGAAGAATGGGTCGCTCTGAGGGATGAAGTAGTGAAGGCAGCAGACGATCAAGTAGATAAAAAACCGAGGGCTAATAGAAATCCTTGGGTAACAGAAGAAATATTGAATTTAATTGATGAAAGCAGAAAATATAAAAATGCAGTAAATGAAGCAGGCAAAAAGGAATACAAACGTCTCAAAAATGAGATCGACAGGAAGTGCAAAATGGCTAAGCAGGGATGGCTAGAGGACAAATGTAAGGATGTAGAGGCTTGTCTCACTAGGGGTAAGATAGATACTGCCTACAGGAAAATTAAAGAGACCTTTGGAGAGAAGAGAACCACTTGTATGAATATCAAGAGCTCAGCCGGCAACCCAGTTCTAAGCAAAGAAGGGAAGGCAGAAAGGTGGAAGGAGTATATAGAGGGTTTATACAAGGGCGATGTGCTTGAGGACAATATTATGGAAATGGAAGAGGATGTAGATGAAGATGAAACAGGAGATAAGATACTGCGTGAAGAGTTTGACAGAGCACTGAAAGACCTGAGTCGAAACATGGCCCCGGGAGTAGACAACATTCCATTAGAACTACTGATGGCCTTGGGAGAGCCAGTCATGACAAAACTCTACCATCTGGTGAGCAAGATGTATGAGACAGGCAAAACACCATCACACTTCAAGAAGAATATAATAATTCCAATCCCAAAGAAAGCAGGTGTTGACAGATGTGAAAATTACCGAACTATGAGTTTAATAAGTCACAGCTGCAAAATACTAATGCGAATTCTTTACAGACGAATGGAAAAACTAGTAGAAGCGGACCTCGGGGAAGATCAGTTTTGATTCTGTAGAAATGTTGCAACACATGAGGCAATACTAACCTTACGACTTATCTTAGAAGAAAGATCAAGGAAAGGCAAACCTACGTTTTTAGCATTTGTAGACTTAGAGTATTCCAGTCAACATTGTCAAAAGCTTTCTCTCTTTCAAATTCTGAAGGTGGCAGGGGTAAAATACAGGGAGTGAAAGGCTATTTACAATTTGTACAGAAATCAGATGGCAGTTATAAGAGTCGAGGGGCATGAAAGGGAAGCAGTGGTTGGGAAAGGAGTGAGACAGGGTTGTAGCATCTCCCCAATGTTATTCAATCTGTATATTGAGCAAGCAGTAAAGGAAACAAAACAAAAATTTGGAGTAAGTATTAAAATTCATGGAGAAGAAATAAAAACTTTGAGGTTCGCCGATGACATTGTAATTCTGTCAGAGACAGCAAAGGACTTGGAAGAGCAGTTGAATGGAATGGACAGTGTCTTGAAAGGAAGATATAAGATGAACATCAACAAAAGCAAAACAAGGATGATGGAATGTAGTCAAATTAAATTGGGTGATGTTGAGGGAATTAGATTAGGAAATGACACACTTAAAGTAGTAAAGGAATTTTGCTATTTAGGGAGCAAAATAATTGATGATGGTCGAAGTAGAGAGGATATAAAATGTAGACTGGCAATGGCAAGGAAAGCATTTCTGAAGAAGAGAAATTTGTTAACATCGAGTATAGATTTAAGTGTCAGGAAGTCATTTCTGAAAATATTTGTATGGAGTGTAGCCATGTATGGAAGTGAAACATGGACGATAACTAGTTTGGACAAGAAGAGAATAGAAGCTTTCGAAATGTGGTGCTACAGAAGAATGCTGAAGATTAGATGGGTAGATCACATAACTAATGAGGAGGTATTGAACAGAATTGGAGAGAAGAGGAGTTTGTGGCACAACTTGACAAGAAGAAGGGACCGGTTGGTAGGACATGTTCTAAGGCATCAAGGGATCACAAATTTAGCATTGGAGGGCAGCGTGGAGGGTAAAAACTGTAGAGGGAGACCAAGAGATGAATACACTAAGCAGATTCAGAAGGATGTAGGCTGCATTAAGTACTGGGAGATGAAGAAGTTTGCACAGGATAGTGTAGCATGGAGAGCTGCATCAAACCAGTCTCAGGACTGAAGACCACAACAACAACAACAACAACAACTACTACTACAGTATTTTGATGATGTGATGATTTCTAAGTAAGTCTTTGAAAATCATGATAAAACACAGTTTTATGTTTCTATTCTTTATTGAAACCACACAATGTCAATTTTACAACAGACTGTTTGCAGGTGTCTACTGACAAAGTTAACAGAAACAATATAAATAAGGGAAATGGCCTTGTCATTGGATGTGACCGGAGTGTCACATTATAAATGAGCAACGTGTTGTAAAAGGGCACAAACTGAGTCATTTAGCAAGCAGAATATGAGTATTAGATGATAATATTTTTCATTTTACTTTATTGGAGGGCTTTGCAGTTTAGTGATTATGTGCATGCATGGAAGTCTTTTTGTGACTGTACAAGGTAATATATTCATGAAATCTCAATCAAAAAACAAAGATTAACTTCTCGTAGTTGAGACCTACAGTCATGAAAGAGTTTGTAAATGACAATATGTTCGCCTTTTTACTGTAAAACTGTTGATTTGTTAATCCCACTATTGCAATTTTGATCATGCGGCCATTATCATGTGGGAATAACTGCACCTTAGCACATGTCAAAAACCAACAATCATCTGACATGACAAAGAGAGATGGTTTCATCACATTGTGTTCCTGATTACAATTTTTTGTATGTACTGCACTGTTCCATAACATTTTGTGGGGTAAATGATTCCATATTTGTTTTTGTTTTATATAAAATAGAAGCTGGTTTCACCGCATGCTTTTCTGTGGGCTCACATATATTTGTTTCTGTGTACAAATCTACATGTGAACTACCTGATTTAAATTAGCTTTAATATGTTGCACATTTTCTACTTTATGTTCACACCATTCTTCTGTACTTTCTCACATTTAATGGAGAACTTCATGCTAGCAAGCTTTTGACAAAATTGGTATTTAACTTTTTTACATCTTGTCATTGAATGACTATGCAATTCTGCTTTGAATACTATTGCTTTTTGCCACAGACTATGTTTTGTAGTCTCAGTGACTAGAGAACTCTTCCTCGCAAATACTAAAAAATTCAGCAGCAGCTACAAATATTTTTTCACACATTATTGACAAGTACTAAAAACAATACATTTTAGCAAAAGTTGGTGCACTAGAATCATCCTCCCACTCCAATGAGTTCTACATTAAATGCAAGAAAGTGTGGAAATGAACACAAACAAAAATAAGGTAGAATATGAGCAATATACTTACAATTTAGCAGTTTGTACATGGATTTGTAAGCAGAAACAAATATGTATGAGCCTGCAGAAAATCATGTGATTAAAGTAGCTTCTATTTTATCTGAAACAAAAACACAATATGAACAATATTATGAAAAAGATGGACTGCTATTCACCTCAGTGAGCTGCAGACAGGTATAATGAAAAGAGTACTAAACATTTAAGCTCTTGGCTGAAAGGCCGTGTTCAGAGATAGAAAGCACTTATATATTCACACACTCGTGGCCACTGTCACCTAATGTGGAATCATTTATCCCCTGCAATATTACTGGTATTAGCAAAAATCAGACAGAGTAGGAGTAACATATTTACAATACGATTTATGGGAACAGGATATGAGTAGCGGTGTATGGAATAAACTTCCCCCAGTAATATTTGCACATACATATATTTCGACAATTATAATACACACGCACACAGTACAAGGTCTAAGAATGGACTGAATTAAAATGGCAACACGGATGAGTGACCTGAGTCCCAAAGATTAATGTTGTCATATCATCGATATGACCTATCGACATCACACAGCCCCCCCCCCCACCCCATGGCAGTAAGGAGTACTGCATATGAGTCTTGAGGGAAGACGATGTGGGCATCGATGTTGCAGGTAGCCGCACAACCAGGACCTACACCCCTACCGGGGTGGAATGTGGAGGCAAAGCAACGGGAGGCAGGTCCACCTTGAAGTCATTGAGCCAGCGAGGGTGGATGATGCGGCGGCCAGCCTGAGAGCAGGTGGGTTGAACGACGGATAATAGGGTGTGGGTGTGGGTGTGGGTGTGGCAAGCCCGGATGCTGATCGAGCTGTCCAGTGAGGTGAAGGTGCGAATTGTCATCAGGTCACACTCACAAGGGAGGGTGAGGCTATGCACAACACTGATGTTTAACTGGTTGTTGGGTGGTGGGGCTGTGGTGTCTGTGAGTTGAATGAGAACTCGAACATCGAGAGTGATGACTGAAATGTCGTCCACATGGTGTGGGGGTACATTGCAGAGCAGGGTGACTATGGGAGAGGGTGTCTCCATAGTCGACGAGGTAGCAGCAAAACCTGCACACGAGGTGGAGGGTGACGTGTCTGAGAAACCCGCAAAAGGTGACAGGGAGGTGTCAGGTGAATAAGTGTGGTGGCCCAAGGAGATTCATTGTCGGACTGCACAGCGGGAGGGAGACTGGCAAGAGAGTCATTAGAAGGATCAGACTGAGCCAGCAGAGGGACATCGTGGTCCATGAATGCTGGTTTGAGTTGGTGTAACAAAACAGTTTGAGGACTGGCGTTGAGGTTGATGTCGAAAGTTGTATCACCCTGCTGGAGGACTTTAAAGGGGCTGAGATAAGGTGGTTGCAGAGGTTGTCAGACCGAATTGTCTCTCGGCATTACATGGGAGCAAGTATTGAGAGTGGTTGGCAAGTAAGTGTCTGGCGGGAGTAGCCGGTAGGTGGGTGCAGACATGCATGTTTGAAGTGGGTGTGCACGCAACTTATAACATCAGGGGAGGGGGGATGTCTTCAGGTACTTGAGGCTGAATGAATTCCCCTGGTAGGATGGGGTTCTCCACAAAAACGAATTCTGAGATAGTTCCCTGTAAGTTGGGCTTGAAAGTTGAATGGAGGCTGAGCAGTACTCATGGAAGTGCTTCAGACCAGAGGCAGTTGTGGCACCTGAGTTCTGCTTTTAGAGTGCGGTGCCACCATTCCACTAGCCCGTTGCTTTGTGGGTGGTAGGCTGTGGTGTGAATTTTCTTTATGCCGCAGATGTTACACAAAATGGTGAACAGGGAAGACTCAAACTGCCGACCTTCGTCAGTGGTGATGGTGGTTGGCCGACCGAACCTAGCAATCCGTGAGGAGATAAAACCCTCGGCCACAGTCTCGGCAGTGATGTTAGGTAAGGGGACTGTCTCTACTCGGTGGGATGTGTGGTCAATTGTGGATAGAATGTATCTGTGGCCCTCCGCGACGGTGGAAGAGGATCGATATGTACATGACGAAATCGTCCTGGAGGGATGTTGAACTTGCCCAGTGGTGGAGCAGTATGATGGCTGACTTTGTTGCATTGGCAGGGGATGCCGCTGTGTGCCCAGGTCTGACAGTCCCATTTTATATTTTTCCAAATGAAACGCTCAGAGATGAGCCGTGTACTGGAGCAGACACCAGGGTGAGCGAGGTTATACAGAGTTCGAAGGCCTGCTGGCGCAGGGAGGGAGGGGGGGGAGGGGGAGTAACGGGCGTAAGTTAGTGGTAGAAGAGTCGCACCTCGCACCACACATTGCTGGGGAATTTAGCTTTAGTAAACACAAGGGGTGTTTGAGGGTCCATGAGGAGAGCTTGAGATTCCTCGTCAGAGGCTTGTAGAGTGGCCAGGTTGGATAAGTCAATGATGCGTGAAATAGTATAGATCTGCAGCGACATTTCATATAGCGAACATCAGTTATGAATTGGGAGACTAGATCAAAGCGACAGGGTAGGTCCTCGGGGTGGGCAGGGGCAGGGGGTTTGCAGAAAGCATCTGTGAGGATGAAGAACGAGTGACCCTCCACGTTGGGGCAGGAGTGTTTGACAGCCTTGTCGACCACAAGGAGATCCCTATTGAAAGTGGAGAATTTCTTCTGAGCTGTTTATAGCTTTTTAGAGAATAAATGAAGAGGGGAAACCATGTCTATCTTGCGTTGCTGTAGTACCGCTCCCACTCCAATGTCACTGGCATCCGTAGTGATGAACAGTTCAGCCAAGAGGTCGGGGTGGGCGAGTGTCACGGCATGAGCTAAAGAAGTCTTTAATGCATTGAAAGCCTCCAGCGTAGTTGCAGTCCAGTGAACGGGTTTGAGTCCTGAAGTCTGTTTACCCAACAGCGCGTCTGTCAGTGGGGCCTGCACGGCAGTGGCAGAAGGCAGGTGAAGACGGCAGTAACTTATTGTGCCCAGGAAACATCAGAGTTCTTTGTAAGTAGCCGGGGGCGGCAGTGAAGTGACGGCTTGCACACGAGATTTGGGAGGCTGTATTATGTCAGTGGAGATGGTGTGACCCAACAAAGTGACGGAAGGCTGATGCAACTGTAATTTTTCTTTGTTGACCTCAATGCCGTTGGACAAATGATTTTCATGTTCCTCAGCTGACATGCTGAAAAAAGATTACTGTTGTCTATGGTCAATATGACCTACCAACGCCACAAAGAGTGCAATACAAACAAGAAGTAATAACCAGGAACACAGTGGAATGAAACCAGCTTCTGTTTACTATGAAACAAAAACAATATTGAATACTTTAAATTACTTAACAAGAAAATGATGTGTGCTTCACATGGTTTGGCAGCAAACCAAGGTGATGTTGCCCAAAGTCCCTACTTAAGTTTCATCCCCCTGTAGCACTAATCGAATAAAATGACAAAACTTGTGTAACAGTACAACAAACATAAGGCTGTAAGTGAACCTGTCCGTCACAGCTTCTCATATCATTATATCATATGAAAGTAAATGCATAAATAATAAAATTCTTACCACCTACATCAAATTGTTATGCTACTTTAGAATCAAGTTGCCTAGTCATTTGGATATACCATTTGATACTTGAAAGATATATTGGTCCACCAGAAGAAAAACGAACTGACAGTCAATGTCAAGAGTTCTTTATCATTCAGGAGAGAATGAAATAAAGTAATGTAATTAAGAAAAAACAAGAGAAGAAGGAAATACGTTTGATATTAAACTACAGCTACTCATTTCAGTTTATAACATTGGTGAGTAGGTTGTATAATGACTAAAGAAAATTCACCATTCCTCTGTTGCATAAATATATTGATAAAATTATTATTGTACTGAAAATCCTGATTAACAACAGTTGTGAATCAGACCTACTGCAGCTGTTGACTATGGCTGATTGTGACAGAGTGCATATCTGTTCCACGAACAGTGCTGAACTATTTGAAGAGTTAAAACAAGAAGTATTGCACATAAAGCAATACAACAGCTGTAAGAATGACCATGCATGTAAAAGCATTATAATGTAACCAGGCATTCATTAGTACAATTAAATGCTGTGATGCAGTCAGTGTTATGAATATAATTGCACAGAACAACTAGAATTAGCACTGTTTCATACCTTGTACAAGAATGATTGGTTTTAAAAATCTACCAGTCAACTTTGACAGCCAATTTACATACATCATAGCTTGAAAGGAGAAAAAATGAAGCACCTATATTATGTACTGGCTAGGCAAAAGCTTGTGCTAAACAGGAAGTTTTAGCAGACATGAAAATTTCTGTCCTCTATACGACAGAAATGAGTATTAACAACTTTCGTTTATTAACAATTATGAAGAGGGTAGATTGCTACTCACTGTAAAGATGACACATTGAGTTGCAGACAGGCACATGAAATAGATTGTTTTACACTGAGTTTTTGGCCAAAGCCTTCTCCAAAAAATAAAAGAAATCACTCATGCGTATGCAACACACTCACACAGACAGGTTAAAATATGCCACTGTCATGACACTCTACAAAAAGGGAGACACCTCAGATATCAATAATCATTGGCCAGTATCCTTGCTTACAGCATTTTCAAAAATCCTTGAGAAAGTAAGGTACTCAATCATGGTTAGCCATCTCAACAGTAATGGGATACTTAGTAAATCACAGTTTGGATTTCAAAAACACAGTTTCATGGAGGCAGCAATATACAATTTCACTGTCCACATTATAGAGTCTTTAAATAGTAAAACATCACCAATAGGAATTTTCTGGGACTTGTCCAAAGCATTATGTTATAGGAATTACAATTCTATGGTATAAATGGAATAGCATATGAGTGGTTTAAGTCACCTACAGAACAGGAACCAAAAAGTTTCCTTATATGGGTCAAGTGATTGAAATAAGTTTACCACTTCATCTAACTAGTGTTAAATTACATTAGGTGTTCAACAGGATTCAATCATCGATCCCCTTCTGTTCTTGACATATGTGAACAACCTCCCTTCTTATCTGAAACAGGAAGCTGAACTGACACTGTTTGCTGATAATACAAGCATCATTATTAATCCAGTAGAAGAAAGTCCAATTGAAAATGATACAAATAAGGTCTTTGGAAAAGTCATTAATTGGTTTTCTGCAAATGGGCTTGCTCTAAACTTTGAAGAAACACAGTACATCCTATTTTCTGCTGCAGAAAGTACAGTTCCTTCAATAAATATAACACATCAACAGAAGACAGTAGACAGGGTAGGGCACACTAAGAGTGAGTGTACATATAGATGAGAATCTTAATTGGAAAATTCGTATTTTGGATCTTCTAAAGTGACTAGATTCAGCAACTTTTGCACTCAGAATAATTGCCAATTTTGAGGATATAGAAATTAGTAAGTTTGCATACTTTCACTCTCTGATGTCATGCAGAATAATATTTTGGGGTAACTCAACATTTAGACAAAAAGGATTCATTGCTCAAAAGAAAGTGGTTAGAATAATGTGTGAGGTTCATAGTCGCACATCTTTTTAAAATATGTTCGATACCCTTTTTATAATGAGAACTGCCTAACTCCTCAAAATAGCCATTAACTGCCGACATCATGTCTTCATTTGTAGAAAATTTTCGACCACCAAGTCTTTTATTTTTCAAGTTTGAGAACAGAAAATAATCCAATGCAGCTAAATGTGGTGAATAGAGTGCATGAGGTAGCAAGTGAAACTTTAATTCATTAATTTTGGCCATTGCAATAACGGACTTGTGAGTTGGTGCATTGTCCTGAGGAAACAACACTTTCTTCTTGGCCAAATGTGGCCGTTTTTGCTTGATTTCTTCACCCAGATGTTGCAGGAAGTTTGCATGATACTCGCCACTGATAGTTTCTCCTTTTTCAGTGTAGTCAATGAAAACTATCCCAAAAAACCCCACACCATGACCTTGCCTGCAGATGAAACAGTCTTTGGAGTGTGTTCTCCAATTTGTGACCATTGCTTTGATTCTTTTTTTTTGTCTCAGGAGCGTAGTGGTGGACCCATGGTTATGAAAAGGTGCAAAAAATCAGCTTTGAAACTTCTCTAAACACTCAACTGAAACATCTTTATGACATTGTTTCTCCTTGAGTGTGGGCAAATGCGGCATAAACCTTGCACACAGTTTTCTCATGTCCAAGTTTTCAGACAATATGTGATGTACCACACATTCTGAAATGCACTTACAGTAGACGATCATCCAGTACTGCTTTGTGGATTTTTTTCACCATTTCTGGAGTCATCACCTCATTTGGTCAACCACTGCGATGCTCATCTTGGCAGCTCATACGGCCTTGCTTAAACTCAGGTGCCCAATATTTTACTGTTGTCAACAGAGGAGCAGACTCTCTCAAAGTAGAAGCTTTTAGTTGCACTGAAGCATTTCAAAAAATATACTGCATCAGGTAACAATGACCAATTTTCTCCATTTTACCAAGTTCACACAACATTCATTACTGGTGGCATACTAACAATGTGGCATCTTCAGACTTGAAACATATGCTACATAGATCATATACTTTCTAATTCCGAGGTATTTTTCAACAACAATTGCCATCTCTCAGTCAGTTCGGGTACTCATGGGACTGCCCTCGTATATGGGCTTCATTTCTGGATCCTGATAAATGTGTAATAGAATTCTAAGATCTTTTTATAATATTTGTAGAATATTTAGTTTTCTTCCATTTAGCCATTCCAATTTTTTGTAAAAGAAATACGCCCTCTTGATTTACTTTTTCCTGTGATAATCATGATTTTCTGATACCTCTTGTTCCGTTGCTCAAATATGACCAATTTAATGTACAAAATTCTCGTTCTCTTCATTGTCAGGAACTTCATCACTCAGCTCATGGAACTATTCCAGTCAGACATTAAGATTGCTGCTAAACTCTGTCCTAGTTTTCTTTTATCTAAGATGTTTATTCCACAAACTAGAGGTTTAGAGAGCATTATTTCTCATAGGTAACTATTCTATGTAAAAAGCAAATTAACTGTAATTAGTTTTGATATATCTAAAGTAATGTACATAAAAGTTCAAGTGAATGTAGGAAACAAGTGAAGTAATGTACACTTTGTTGCAGATTGTAGCACTTGTGCTCGTGCAGATGACAAGTGTCCTCCTAACTATAATTATGTTTCACAAACAGTTCAACCCAATGTAACCGAAAGCCAATGATGGCTGAAGCTTACAGATAGAGAGTTAATGGCATGAACTCCATCAATCTGAGACAAAATGTAGATGGGAAAATCATGTGGGACAAGTGTCTCCCGCACAAGCAATGGAGGGTTAAAAGAGGAACTGGTATCCGCAAGAAGCAAATACGCAGACTGTAATAAATGGAAGACAAGCAGCATCAATAATACAAATGGGTAGCATGCAGGAATAGTAAGATGAACTAGGAACACCTATTACAGCACCTCGATGATGGCAAGATGCAATGCTGATGTAGCAGCTGAGCATTCCACAGCCATAACCCACTGTGTTGATGTTGGGTTTTCGGGTACCTCGAAGATTCTTTACATGAGTTTGAGTGCTTACTGGCAAATGATATTATAGTGCAGAGTCATGCTACAATTAGCAGTATTTTGAGAGATTCTGAGAGTGTGGTTTGAAATGTTTTCAGTGAAAAACAATGGTCTGATCACAATTTGTACTAACCACTGCAGACATCATAAAAATTAGGAGTTAAGCATCATATATTTCCTAAGAACAATTACACCAAACAAAAATGATTAAAAAGCTTATAAACATAATGATTCACTTTCACTTGGTAATGCTTTTGCATGGTTTATGCATAGGATTTGACAAGCAAACTATTGAATCTTCCTCTGAAACACAAGCTGGAACCTGATGATGTGCGAGCTGCATGTTTCCCATCCTACAAAAGGATATAGGTGGAAATAATGAGCCTAATATCAGAATGCTAAACTGGATGTAAAAACGAAATTACTGTAAAGAAGTAGAAGAGATTCTGCAAGTAAAGACAGGGTGAATCATCTAAAACTCTCACAGCAAATCTTGTAGAAATGGGAACAGGTGTGGTTTTCACAAAATGAATTGGTAGTCAGGAGCTCATATTGTTAGCCAAGAAACAGATCATAATAATACTTAGAAAGTGTTTTGCTTGTGCAAACATACAATTTTTTAAATGGAATAATGCCTATTGACATTAAGAAACTAAAAGTTGTATACCTCAGAATGTCAGTGGGGTTTGTTGCAGGAATCTAGTATGTCATTTATACATTATAATATTGTACACAGTTTCCACACTGACACTTGTCTGTGCCATTAAACCTGCATAGTTGCTAGGTACAATCTTCTTATGTTTGCTTACAGTGTGCTTGTATGTTTCTTGAGTGCATAAAGACTTGCTAATCAGTTGATATGTGACAGGTCATGAGTGGTTGACGGGATTTACTAATGCCTAAAAAGCAGACACACTCATGATGTACAAAGAGTTTCATAAGAGTGTAGTTAATTCTTGTACAGAGTATGAGGCAAGATATCCCAATAGATATTGACCATCTTGGCAATTATTTATAATCTTCAATGAGTTACTAAAAGTGGTAGTGTAACACCTAAACATTGTAATGGAAATAAACAAATTAGGACAGAAGATGGGGCAATTAATATTCTTGCTGCTGTTTGCAGTTGATCTGCACATTAGTTCCTGCAGAATCGCAAGAGGAAGTGGTACGAATCAGACAAGTGCCCTACACACTCTTCTCTGACACAGGTTCCATCCCTATCACATCTCTAAAACATTACTATGAATTAATTTTGATTTAAGTTAAAGTACTCACCATTGCTGGTGATCTGTCGCAGCAGAAGTCCCAGAAAACAGCGACTGTAGGATTTAACCATAAAGTCAAATGAATTTTTAATCTAGTATAATGTTTCAGCTGAATATTTATCATCATCTCAAAGTAAATAAAACCATCTTGACAAATCTAAAATAAGTTGTAACATACTTACAATAATGAAATGAAACATGCTCAACAAGCAACATACTTTATGTCCAAATACACACAAAGCACTGACCCCCTATGCCAATATGTCTACCCCTATGTATAAATTCCAAACAATCACGAACAATCTGCAGCGTTGTTTAGGATCATTTTTTGATTAACTAACAATTAAAATTAACATATAAAAACTGAAAATACATATGTAAACGTATGTTTACTCCAGAACGACAAGTACAGTTCTATGTTGGGTCATATTTGAGATACTATTTGAGTATAATTTCTCAAATACATAATTGCAATAATGCATTTACATATCTCGTTAAGTACTTGAGTCTCCCTTCATGTATAGAGCTTCTACGCTTTGAAGTAAATGAAATCATGCAGTTATTTTTGCAGTTATAATTTTTTCTAGATGAGTTACATATTTTTTGTATGCATGTGTACTTCTGAATTCATCTGGAGAATGCATGTTTTATGTCAGTCTGTTATGTTTCAACAAACCCAAAAGGATTTGTGAAACTGAAAGTTGAACAAAACCTTTTCTGACACATAGAGAAACAAATTTTACTTATGGTCTGAAATAAATCCACTATTTGATTAACTATGTAAATTAATATGAAGCATAATACAAAATTATTACTCAATAGCAGAAGGAAAGAACAAGTTCTTTCTTAACTATATGAGCTAATATGTAATTTAGAGTTTCAAAGCTAGTAAAAATTCTTAAGTGTAAATGCACTAATCTCTGTACTTTACATAAATGTAAATAGTCTTGATATTTGCAGTATGCAGACTGCTTCATAGAGAATCTTGAAGTGTGCAGTATGCAGACTGCTTTATAAGATGACATGCCTGACTAAGTATCTTCAAGAGTGCAGAAATACTAGCTTGTTTCCCAGATCCTCCTGTAAAATAGGCTTTTGTCAACAATGGCAAGTGTTGACACGGTAAGCTAGAAGGATCTCAGCAATAGAGGCATATGCATGTGGACAGAGGGAAGGAGAGCTTGGAACTCTGATGAGAAGTAAGAAATTAAATAGAAGATTCAGAGTGTTGGAGTTGAAGAAGAAAAGATGACAGACCCCAAAGACAGGACACCCCCCATACTCAGGACCCCCACTGTTCCAGAACTTCACTGTGGCACCAGAGAGAGAAGAGTGTTCAGCATTCCCTGCAGAATGGACTTGACACAGCTTCGCCTTCCCAGTCCTCGAATATTAACCCCAACACTTACTACTGACTAATCAACAAAGGGTGAACAATTTGCATTCTGCAGGAGAGAGTGAATGACATATATAATGCTGTATTGGTTAATTCAAGTAACAAATGCTAGATACTACCAACTGACTTACAAGCAGCCCCTCTAATATCTGGGTTTGATCTTACATAAACATGAAACATTGAAACCTCTGACATATCTGAGACATAAACATGAAAATAATAAAGAGAGGTACAGAATTACTGTGTTCCTCTCATATCTGTTGCTGCTCAGACATAAATTAGCACATAAACATGAAAATATAGAAATAAGGTAGCCAAATGCATCGAATTACAACATATCCCATAACAATTAATAAACAAAGTCAACTAACTGAATCGTTCGGCAGATCATACAAATGTAAAATGTTCATATTATAAGAAGTACTTTGTCATGCATCAATATGTTTGCTAAACACCGTAAAGTCAAGTATGAAAATAAAAAAAATAAAAAATTATGTCACATTTTCAAAATTAAGCAGCAGGCAAGTCTGAGATACAAAATTTTAGGTTCCTAAAATCTTGGCTGAGTGTCATGTTCTCCTTACAATAGACAAAGCATATATGAAATGCTATTTCAAGTTCAAGGACATATTTCATGTGTTTATAATGTTACAAAATTATATATAAGGCAAAGGTAAAAGATGTATATTTTATCAAGCTCCAGTACGTATAAATAAACAGTTGTTAGCAGAGTGATGGAATTAATTAAGTCAAGATATTGTTGTTAATAACTGCTGGGGTATGCTGTACACCACAAGAAAGCAGTTCACATTTAAGGTCAGGAAACCACAAGGATGGACAGAGGGATTTGCCCGCAATAATTGTCAAAGGCACCTTGCTCTCGTAGCTAGAATGTCATCATCCCAATTATTTATTTATTTTATTTATTTATTTATTTATTTATTTATTTATTTATTTTTTTTTTTTTAGAGACTGAGAGCCACCATGGCCAGATGCCACTGTACAATCAGGTTTATACTGGTAAGTTAAGTACCCACAGGGTACTTCCAGAATGTATACTGCTCAATAACCAGTTGACAGTCATCTCGTTGATCATCACCACACTAGACATGATGTAGCAACATCACATCAGACAGTAAATAAAACTGGGCACAGATAAAGGTAAATTCTGACATAGATTAATTTAAAGGGTGAAGTACTACTAGTTACATATGAATGAGTAAAAAAAAAATTGGAACAAAATGGATAGTTCAGCCATCCTAAAGGTTTGATCTATGTGTATATATTTTCTCATAAGTTATAAAATAATGAATTAACTAGACTTCAGTTGAAAGTAGATGTCTGCAGAAACAATAGCTATACCATGAATACAAATCCGCATGGGCTGCAGACAAATACCTAATCTTTGAAACATTGTAGATTTGCCTTGTGGTGCACATTACATTCCAATTGTTTATGATTGTCAGAATACAAATAATACAATTACATAATATTGGACTGGTTTTCATTAAGTACACATTAGTGAAAAGCATTGGCTTGCTGCAACATTGAACAGCACCTAACCTACTTTCTTCATCATTACAAATATTCCGTTCGAACGTCCTACGTCACCTGAGATTTATAGCTGAGCAGACATTATGACAAAAGTAATATGCAGAACACCTTATATCTGTATCAGACAGATAGCATAATATATATAGATACCAGACATGGAGCAATCATCCAAGTATGTCTGAATACACAGTGCACCAAACCCTTCTACAGATGGGCCTCTGCAGCCAATGACCCATGCACGTGCCACAACATCGGCAACTACAACTGAAATGGGCATGTGACCTTTGGCACTGGAAATTAGTACAGTGACAGAGCATTGCTCAGTCTGGTGAATTGCGATACTTTTTTTATCACGCTGATGGGAGGGCGCAAAGCCTCTGTCTTCCAAAGGAACAGATGGCGGTGGCTCTATTATGCTCTGAGGACATTCAAGTGGGCATCCATTGGTCTGGTAGAGCTCGTGCACGGAGTATTGTACAACCCTTCTTAACAATTATGTTTTCCAACGGCAGTGGCATTTTTCAGCAAGATAATGCAGCGTGTCACAAGGCGAGGAGAGAGTGACGGAGTGGTTCGAGGAACACAGTGGCAAGTCCAGTTAATGTTCTGGTCCCCCAACTCACCAGATCTGAAATTGGTCAGGATGTGACTGAACGTGGCATCAGAGGTCAGCATCCCTCCCTGGAATTTATGGGAATTAGGTAACTTATGTGGTGCCAGCTACCTACCAAGACCTCATTGCTTCCATAACACAATGCTTTGCCTCTGTCATCCCTGTCGGAGGCGGCCATACCAGTGATAAGGTAGGTGATCATGCTGTTCTGGCTGATCAGTGTATGCACAAGTAAATTATGTGTATTAATGACCTTATGGACAATGTTAAAAGTAAACTCAGGCTTTTTCCAGTTGATGCAGTTATCTATAATGACGTATTGCCTGAATGAATCTTCATAAATATTCAGTTAGATCTTGATAAGATTTGAAAGTGGTGTTCTTCAACTTGATGTAAATGTTCACTAGTGTAAAATTGTGCACTTCACAAAATGAAAAAAACATAGTAACCTGTAACTATAATATCAATGAGTCACTGTTGGAATCAGCAAACTTATGCAAATACCAGGGTGTTACACTTTGTGAGGATATTAAAGGGGGATGATAACGTGGGCTGAGTCATGGGTAGAGCAGGTGCTATACTTTGATTTATTGGAGAATGCTGCGGAAATGCCCTCACTCTACAAAGGAGATTGCTTACAAATCACTCGTGTGACCCATCCTAGAATATTGCTCAAATGTGTAGGAACCGTACCAGATAGGACTAACAGGGGATATTGAACAGATACAGGCAAGGGCAGCACAAATGGTCACAGGTTTGTTTAATCCAAGGGAGAGTGCCACAGAGATGCTGAAGAAATGGAAGTGGCAGGCTCTTAATAATAATTACAGCACACATGAAGTTATCCAAACAATCATTCTTCCTGCACTCCATATGTGAATGAAATGAGAAGAAATCCCTGTACCTGGTATATAAGGCTATCACCAAGAGAATCTTGTAAAATCAAATTCAGACAATTTACAATTTTGACAGTTCCATCTATGTATGTATGAGAAACTATCATGTATGTCAAAGCAAACTGTGCACTAATACTAAACAGAGAAGTACACATTTGTAGCACAAAAGTTAAAGTTTGTTATCACATAGTCTGTTATCACATCAATGGTACTTGAATACAACTGGCTGATAAAGGTCCTTCTAAAGCTGGGTGCTTATTACACAACAGGCTACCAAACAGTTTACAAAATACAAGAGCATTACCAGTCTTTAAAACAAAAGTAAGAGAGTTCTAGACAATAGTTTGGCTGTACAAAGTTAAGAAATACTTTGGGAATAGTCCAAAAGAATCGGAAAGAAATTGCTCTACTATGGCACTTTCCTCAGAAATGTTTTACATATAAGGCATCGATGACAAGTAAATGTGAAAAGTTTCTTATGTTTTGTCAACACTCAAGTACTGCAGCTGAAAGAAAAGTTGAGTGCCTATATTTATTAAATTAAATTAGAAATAAAGTTTTGGTTTTTTCTTTTCATTAATTATTATATGTATCTACACAAGTAAGTCTACTGTAAAATAACCTGTGTGCTCAGTTTCTAATTCGCCCTGTAACTGTAATTGTAAATGATATTGATGCATCCAATATCATTCTAAACAATGGCCATAAATAAGTAAATATTTGTTGAAAAGGAACACACTCACCCTCTCTCTCTGAGGTTTCAGTAGCCTGAGATGCAGTCATGTGTGTGAGTTGCATTTTGTGTGGGCGCGTGTGTGCACATGCACACGTATGTGTCTGTTATCTATTTTTGACAGAGGCCTTTTGTGAGTCTCTTTGTTGTGGACATCTGCGACTCTGCATCTCTGCTATATGGTTAGTAGCAACTTTCCTTTTCATAGTACTGTTACATTTCATCCTGGATTTTACAGTGTTGAAATATTTGGTGATTTTAATATAGATGCAAATCCAAAGAATGTAGTAAATTTGAAGCTCACTGACATATTAAACTCATAAAATCTTTTAAATATAATACATCTGCATCTACATCAATACTACACAAGTTACTGTATGGTGCATGGTGTAGGATGCCCTGAACAATTACTTCTTATTTCCTTTCCTGTTCCATTTGCAAACAGAACGAGGGGAAAACGACTGTCTACATTCTTCCATGAGAATCCTTATTTATCACATCTAATCTTCATTATCCTTGCATGAAATGTAAGTTGGTGACAGTAGAATTGTATTGCAATAAGCCTCAGATGCTAGTTCTCTAAATTTTCTCAATAGTGTTCATAGAGAAGAATGTTCCCTTACCTCCAGGGTTTCCCATTTGGGTTCCCTATGCATCTCCACAATACTGGCATGTTGACTGAACTACCAGTAACAAATATAATGGCCCACCTCTGAATTGCTTTATGTCTTCCTTTAATCTGACCCAAAAACTAAAATAGTACCATGGCTTTTGTTGTGAATTGGCAGGAGCCAATTCACGGAGTTTGGAGGAAGCTGAAAGGCACGCGTTTAAGCTCACGCAGGCTGGCGTGAGGTCTAGAAAATGACAAGGAATTATAGTAGCCGAAAATAGTGCATAGCTTCTGGAATACTTAACTTTAATCCATAATTGGAGAACATCGCTCTCGATGATACATAATTACAATCTCTGGCAAAGTCTGCTGTACAACTGGGGCGAGTGCTAGGAAGTCTCTCTAGACCTGCCGTGTGGCGGCGCTCGGTATGCAATCACTGACAGTGGCGACACGCGGCCGACTTAAAGGCTACCACCTACCAAGTGTGGTGTCTCGCGGTGACACCACAGCTTTCACTATTATGTCATCTGAACAATACTTTACTAAAAGTCAATCATTCACCTTCCCTACTACAGTCCTCACATGCTTGTTTCATTTCACATCGCTTTGTACCATTATGCCTAAACATTTAATCGACACGAATGTTTTCAGCATTACACTAGTAACACTTATTCAAGCATTTCTGGTTTGCTTTTCCTACTCATCTGCATTAATTTACATTTTTAGAGATTTAGAGCTAGCTGAGATTTATCACACCAAATAGAAATTTTTGTCTAAGGTATCTTGTATTCTCCTAGAGTCAGTCAATGATGACAGCTTCCTGTGCGTGACAGCATCATCGACAAATGGCTGCAGATCGCTGCTCACCCTGTCTGCCACATCATTTGAGCATACAGAAAAAGATAGCAGTCCTTTCACGTCTCCCTGGGGCCCTCCTTACAATATCCTTGTCACTGACTGACACCAGCCCTCAAGGACAGCACACAGGGTCCTGCTGCGTGAGAAGTCTTTGAGCTACCTTCATTTCTGGATACCTAACCTTTATGCTCATGCCTTCAGTAACAGTCTGCAGAGGGGCACGATATCCGATGCTTTTTGGAAATCTGAGAATATGAACTCTTCCTGTTGCCCTATTTCCATAGTTTGCAGTATATCATGTGAGAGGAAGGCAAGCTGAGCTTCACATGAGTAATACTTGCTAAAACCATGCTGATTTGTGGACATAAGTTTCACAGTATCTAGGAAATTTATTGCATTCGAATTCAGATTGTGTTCTACAAATTTGAAGGAAACCGAATGTTAATGATACTGGTCTGTAATTTTTTGGGTCCTTCGTTTTTCCTTCTTATACACAAGAGCCAACTGTGCCTTTTTCCAGGCACCTGGAACTTTTCAGTGGATGACAGATTCATTAATTCAAGCTAAGTAAAAGGGCAATGCCATAAACTACTTTTTGTAAAAGCTAATTAGGATTCCATCTGGACCTGTGACTTATTTGTTTCTAACTATTTCAGTTGTTTTGTTATGCCAAGGATGACCATTACTGTGTCCCCCATATGGAAGTCTTTGCACCTGATCAATGTTTGTATGATTGTCCTGTGTGAATGATTTCTTAAACACAAAATTTAAAACTTCAGCTTTCCTTTTGCTGTCTTCTACCTGCATGCAGGTTGGTCGATGAGTGACTGGAATAAAGCCTAAGACTTGATTAGTAGTCTTATAGATTACCAGAATTTTCTTGTGTTCTCAACAATATCTTTTGTTTAGGTATGACAGTTGTACAGATTGCACATTTACCTTTTTACAGATGCTTGAATCTCTACTAACTTTTTCCTGTAATCACTTGTTCATTCTCTTTTGAACTGAGAGTACAACAGCCTTTACTTTCTCAGTATTTTCCAAATTCCAGTGGTAAACCACAAAGGATATTTTCTGTCCTTCATCCACTTAATCAGTACATACATCTCCAGAGCATGATATACAGTCCATTTAAAATTTTCCTATAATTCCTCTACATCCATCATACTGGATGAAACATGATACCTACCAGAATTAAAGAAAATGTGGAAGGAAGGAACCAAAAATGTAACTTACTTTTCACACAATCTGTATATTTAACAATATACAACCATACCTGCAGCCCACACATTACTGGGCCAAATGGCAGTGTTTACTATTCCACTGACAGAGCCTCTGCTATTACATGCCTTTCTGCAACATATGAAAATTATATAAGCACCATTGATGACAAGAGTGTTTAAGTTACTCAAAACAGATGACATAATATTTAATTAGAAGGCTGTATGTCTAAAGGTTCTGGGTTAATATGTGCTTAAAGATTAAACAGATTAGGAAACAATATGACAATGATAAAGCTTACTTAAAAGCAACCAACTTTTTAATTTCAATCAACAGCCAAGGTGCGATTGGATCCCAGCCTGTCCCTTTTGACAATCTTATTTTGACTAATGCCCTGTTGGCAGTTGGCTGTTAATATTTTCAAAGTTAAACTGATTTCAGTTATTAAGACCGTTCTGAAGGAACGTCTTAAAACATCACTTGTGAATACTTAGTACAAGAGAACTCACTTGCCAGAACCACAAGATCCAGCTAAAATACACCAATAGTGATCCGGTCTTTCAAACACACCTTAGTACAACAGGTTGTTCATATTATAACTGAAGACTTAAAAATGTAAATGCAATCAAAGAACTGAACTGGTTAACACCTAAATCTAACTAGAAGGTCCCTCTTTTGTTTAATGGCAACATGTGCATTAGTATAATTGTTCTGGCTGTATTTATGGCCAGGAGCTGGTCATTAGAACATTAATGATTGGGTACAAACCAGAAAGGAAAGGAAATATAATAGTGCGACAAATTTTCAAATGACAACTAGTATCTTAGTACAATATTACAGCCTCTATTAATGACCAAAGAGCTGACCGAGTAAAACTCTGAGGGTCGGGTACAAACCGGAAAATCATAAGCAGGGCAGGTAGGCAATGACAAAAATCAACACGAGGATTACAGAATGTTACTTCGCTTTATCAGCAAGCAGTTCCATGGATCCATGGTGCGTTACAGTGGTTACTGAGTGGTGCCAATGAAAGCCAGGTAGAAGAGGGCAGCCAGGCCATGAGCAGTCGTCCAACACAAATGTTGCCAACCAACTGACGGGATGTCAGCCTGCTGCTTGTAGTCAATGCTGACCCCAGTGAAGTACTCTGGTATCGTAACTATGCAGAGGCCCTCCTTGCGCAGCTTGTGGTTTCGGCCACTCAGACCTTGTAGCCACCCCTTGTTGTGATGCTACTGCAATCGGCAAACTTTGTGCCTCCCTTCTCGGGCCAGCAGACCCCTCTCAAGGACCTTCTAAGGACACAACCCACAGATATCCACTCTTCCTCACAGATATTGGCAATGGGGCCACAAGAGTGATAGTCGATACAGTTCTTGAGCCACTGGTGCCAGACAGAACAGTCTACTAACTCAATGGCGCCACATCTCAACATCCCACTCTCAAACCTGAACAAGCCTTCCCCCAGATCTAAGAACCCTTCACTCTGCTGGAAATTTTAATCTGACTGAGATGAACTTGTATGAGCTTCCTCTTTTCTGGGTTCCTGACCAAAAGATTGACTGGGCTTAAAATTTTGACATTGGAATATGGACCTAGGAAATGTGGGGCAAGTTTCTCTAAACATTTATCCTGAGAAGCCAACCCAGAAATGTTTCTGATGTAGACAATATCCCCTATCTTCCCTTGAAAGGGGCACTTGTTTCTGTTATAGTGACAGGCCTGACAATCGTGAACATTCCTAATATTTGGTCCCTTCGCTCTCTAAGTACCTTCGGACTGATAGATGGATGTAAAAGATGATTTATCTTACATAAATTGGAGAGTCAGGAATTCATGGGCTATGCGAGCATTAGGCTAGCTGGGGTGGCATGGGATTCTTCATGCCACATGGAGTTAAACACTAAGTTTAATCAGGGTGAGGTTGTATCCCACTTCTTGGGTGATTTATGGTGGTAAATAATCAATGCTGACTTCAAGTTGCAGTTAATCCTTTTGGCAAAGGAACCCTAAGGTGTGGTGGTAACATGATTTATCCCATTGACAAAACAGAATTGTCTAAACAATCTTGCCAGAAATCCAGGAACGTTATCCATAACCAATGGCTGCAGTGGCCCAAACCACGTAAATGTATTAGTACCATGAGACATGCTGATAAGAGTGCTCTCACCCCAGCTAGGTATGAACCTGGAGAAGGTGTCCACTACTATGAGAATATACAGATTGCCTTCTTTGTCCAGGGAAGCTGGCCCACATAATAAACAAACAATTTGTCCAGTGGATGCTCTTCCCATTCCGACTGCAGCAATCCCCTCGCCAGGGAGTTACTTGGTCTTCCATTCTTACAATCTCGGCATTCTTTGACTAAACCTCTAATGTTTTTATAAAGTGTTGGCCAGGTCAGCTACTCCTTGACTGTCTCTAATGTTTTATAAAGTCATGAAACACCGGAAGACCACAATAACTAAGGGTCAAGGGAGATAAAATCTAACTACCCCAGACCTACCCCTGCAGTTACACAGAATCCCATTCTTCAGAAAACAGTCACTGGATTCCTGTCCATCTAGTATTTGCTTCCTTAGCCCCCCCCCCCCCCCCCAATGGGTATTATTCTTGTTCAGTTTACAAATTATTAAACAGTTTGGGTACCTCAGCAAGGATAGTACATACTAGGTAACTATCCGGCATTTCCTCATCAAGCTCGTGCTGTTGGAACATCCAGCTAAGGGCATCAGCAGACTGATTATCAGAGCCCTCAATGTCCTGAACCTTAAAATGGAAAGCTAAAATGCGGACCGCCCATCTTGCAATACGCTCTGTCTTCTTAGGACAAGCTAGGTCCCAACTAAGGACCTGATTATCCATTTCTAGATCAAATTCATGTTGTTTGAGATAGAACCAAAATTTTTCCAGAGCAAATAACACAGCTAACGCTTCACACACATATACCGAGTAATTGAGTTCCGGCCCCTCCAGATGTCGGGAAGCAAATGCTAACAGATGCCTGATATCTTGATCTTCCTGTAAAAGAACTGCTGCGATACCAGTATTGCAAGCATCAGTCTGGACCACAAATCATTTCTTAAAGTTAGGTATGGCCAAAACCAGTGGGTTGGAAATCACAGTTTTGATTCCCTCAAAGGCTGCCTGCTGACTTTCAGCTCACATGAATTTCTCATTATTTCTGCGTAACAAATTTAATGGAGCTGAAGGTTGCACACAGAGTTTGGGACAAATTTGTGGAAATAATTAGTGATTGCTACAAATCAGGCAACCTCCCTCTTATTTCGTGGTTGCGGAAAATTCCTCAATGCCTTGGTTCATTCTGGATCAATGATAATTCCATCACCAGATACCAAGTGACCCAAATATGACACTTGGTGCTTAGCCAAGATTATCTTTAAGGGTTTCACAGTCAGAACCACATCCCTAAGCCTGGAGAGTACCTTCCAGATGTGAGATGTTCTCTAAATGCTCTTCAAAGGAGGCACTGAATATGACTGCATTGCCCCAATAACTGAAGACACAATTAAACTTTAAATCACCTAAAATGTCATCCAATAAATGGGATAAAACTGCTGCACTGGTTGACAAACCAAATGGAACTCGTATAAATTCCAATCCAGGGTGAAGGCGATGAGATGCTTTGAGTCCTCTGTTAAGGGTATCTGGTAATAAGCCTGATTAAGATCTAACACAGTAAACCAATATGCTCTGAAAAAACCAGGTCAAACTGCTGTGGAGATCAGGGAGTGGCACGAAATTCAAGATCACATTTTAATTGAGAAGCCTGTGATCAACCACAGGTCAGAAATCCTGCCCCTGATCTTTAGGTACTAAGAAAAGGGGGGAGGTCGATGGTCTTATGACTCCATCTTTTACGAAGGTGACAAGTGATATGGTGACTGGCAAACCAGCACATCATCCATAACATGAATATGGTATCAAATGATGTCTGTGACTCCCAACCTGTCATGAAGTGCTTCGGGAAATTCTCCCAAAAGTTCACTTAACTGGAAAATGATAAGGAGGGCAGGTAGGCAATGACACAAATCACCATAAGGATTACAGAATGTTACTCCCCTTTATCAGCAAGCAGTGCCATGGATCCACTGTGCTTACTGAGTCTGCCAATGAAAGCCAGGTAGAAGAGGGCAGCCAGACCACAAGTGGTCACCTGACATTCATGTTGATAACCAACCGACAAAATGTCAGCCTGCTGCTTGTAGTTGATGCTGACCCCAGTGAAGTACTCTGGTATCTTCACTCTGTGCTGGCCCTCCTTGCATAGCTTACGGCTTTGGCCGCTCAGACCTCATGACCATCTCTTGTCGCAATGCTACCACCAATCTCAAAACTTCGTGCCTCCCTTCTCAGGCCAGTGAACCCCATGTACATATCGGCAAACAAAGACCTTCTAAGGACACAACCCACAGATACCCACTCTTCCTCATAGATACTGACAATGGGGTTGCACGAGGGACAGTTGATACTACTCTTGAGCCAGTGGCTCCAGTCTACTAACTCAATGGCACCACGGCTCACTGGAACAAAATGATGTCAGTTCATTATCTAAGTGGGGATGCCAACAACTGCTTACACTATGTGATCAAAAGTATCCAGACACCTGGCTGAAAATGAGTTGCAAGTCCGTGGTGCCCTCCACCGGTAATGCTGGAATTCAATATGGTGTTGGCCATCCTTACCCTTGATGACAGCTTCCACTCTCTCAGGCATGCATTCAACCAGGTGCTCAAAGGTTTCTTGGGGAATGGCAGCCCATTCTTCACAGAGTGCTGTACTGATGTCGGTTGGTGAGACCTGGAATGAAGTCAGCATCTCAAAGGTGTTTTACAGGTTTCAGGTCAGAACTCTGTGCAGGCCAGTCCATTACGGGGATGTTGTTGTCATGTAACCACTCTGCCACAGACAGTGCATTATGAACAGGTGCTCAATCATGTTGAAAGATGCAATCACCATCCCTGAATAGCTCTTCAACAGTGGCAAGCAAGAAGGTGCTTAAAACATCAATGTAGCCTGTGCTGTGATAGTGCCACACAAAACAACAAGAGGTGCAAGGTCACTCGATGAAAAACATGACCACACAATAGCACCGTCGCCTCCATATTTTACTGTTGCCACTGCACATGCTGGCAGATGACTCACTGGGCATTCGCCATATTCCCCCCCCCCCATTCGATCACCACATTGTGTACCATGATTCATCACTCCGCACAATGTTTTTCAACTGTTTAATCATTCAATGATTACGCTCCTTACACCAAGCAAGACATTGTTTGGCATTTACTGGCGTGATGTGTGGCTTATGAGCAGCCGCTCAACCATGAAATCGAAGTTTTCTCACCTCCCACCTAACTGTCATAGTACCTGCAGTGGATCCAGATGCAGTTTGGAATACCTATGTGATGGTCTGGGTAGATGTATGCCTACTACACACTGTGACTCTCTTAAAGTGTCAGCGGTCTCTGTCAGTCAACAGACGATGTCGGCCTGTACACTTTTGTGCTGTTTCCACTTCACTATCACATTGAAAACAGTGGTCCTAGGTATGTTTAGGGGTGTGGAAATCTTGCATAAAGATGTCTGACACAAGTGACACCCAATCACCTGACCATGTTCGAAGTCTGTGAGTTCCGCAGAGCGATATTCTGCTCTCTCACGATGTCTAATGACTACTGAGGTTGCTGCTATGGAGTACTTGGCAGAAGGTGGCAACACAATGCACCTAATATGAAAAACATATAATTTTGGGGGTGTCCTGACACTTTTTATCACATAGTGTATCTGCTGTTTCTAGCAGAAACACTCTCCAAGCTTTCTTGATTGATTCATTTAGTAACCATAGTTACTAAGATGACATCATAATCATTAATCCCTGACTCTATAGTGATGCCATCAATAGAGCCACACCTGTTTGTAGCTACAAGGTCTAAAATATTCCTACAGCATGTGGACTGTTGAATTAGCTGCTCAAGACAGTTTTTGGAAAATATGTTCAAAAGTACTTTGCAAGGTTGTCTGTCTGTACCCCTGCAATGAATCTGTATGTACCAGTCCATACTCAGTAGGTTAAAGACACCTAAAACTAATATTGTATAATCTGGGTATTTAGGTGCTTCTGACTGAAGACTTTCTTAAATGACTGTAGAACTGTCACAATGAAATTTGGTAACCAGTAAAAACATGCAACAATTAAATTGATTTCATCTAGACCTGTTAGACATGACCTGGTAAATTCACTGTCACATTCGAATTCAGTATCAGTAGAGTCAATATTTTTGTTAACTGCAATGAAGCCTCAGCTTCCTGTTGCATCAGGTACTAGAGTAAATGACAAATACTCCACTAAAATGGATTATTCTATAACCACCAGGAATTTTATAGGTCAGGTAGCCTAGCTTTAAATTATTTTGATCACTTTTGTCATGTGGTAGAGTACATAAATTCAGCCATAGAAAAATAACAAAGGATGTTCTGCTGAAATTAACTCCAAATAGAGTGAATAGTAATGCCTTTAAATACAATCAGAGGAGAAATGAGGTTCTGTGTACCAGGTGTAAGGAACTGATGACAAATGGAATAAGTTCTGTTAAACCCTGATGAGACATTATGACTATTGCCACTCTTTCAGAGGAACCCTTCAGGTAGTTAAGCTTTACCAAAATGGAAGTAATCCTAGAATGAAACTCCCCCAAGTCTGATTAGGCTCTGTCAAATATACATCTAAACCTACTTTATAAAGCTAATGCTGTACAGCTTTTGAAGGAGAAATGAAATGAGGCAAAGAAAACTTCTAAACCTGAAATTGCTCTATTGTTTTGTTGCTATTCCATTTCCTAAGATTAGCAGTCTGATAATAAAAGTAAAGCTTTCTGAGAACTAATCAAAGAATGAATTTAAGTTCAAAGACGATGAACATGAACCATTTAGCATAAGACATGATGGTGAAACATCCAAACACAATCTCTATATATAATGCCCTGACTGACTGCCTCATCATTGCCCAGTCCAGTGATAGATAGGATAGAAACTTGAAATTTGGAGGTGTGGATCTTATATTGCCAGTGTCATTTAAGAAGGGATTCATCAAGGGGGTGAAATATGGGATGAAAGGTTTTTTCAAAATTGTTTCTATTAAGGTAATTTTGAAACTAGACTTACAAAATGTGGTATTTGGTTTCTTGGTCAGAAATAAAGAATTAAGTGTTTCAGCATTTTTGGAAATTTAACAAGAGACTAGACTGTTGTTTCAATTGTTAAGGCTTTCTCTTAACTGGTACTTGTATTACTGTCCATGTTTAACACCTCTTGTAGTTGTCTCACCAAATATTGTTTATATTTTATTTGGTTCATTTATTTAATGCAAACTGTTACATAGACACAGTTTTGAATATAATGTTAATGTCAAAGTGCTGTACCGCCACACTCTCAAAGGTTGCATTTACAGTATGTCCACTCAAATGCCTCCATTTTCCTGCATCTATTTATTTCTGTTTATCTTATTGATATATTCTTTATGTATTCAGTAGATACATTAGTATTAGCAGTAGTAATATCTTTATTCATCTGTAGATCTCTTTTTACAAGGACATAGGACATGGCAAAGTATTTATAAGTTTATATCAATTTAAAATAAGCTAATTTGTATACACATAAATTTACAGAATTCTAGTTAGAGACAATCATTAAATCTACTCCTGCAGTGTTATTATTATTTATTTGTATAACATTTTTTATCAAACCCCTACTTTGTTTTATCTAAGTAAGCCTTCAATGTATAAAATGTATTGCATAACAGGTAATTTTTAGCTGCCTTTTTAAATAAGTGTATTTTGGCAATTTATTTAATCTCTTTTGGTAATTTATTGTATAGTTTTATTCCGTGGTAGAAAATGCTGTTTTGAGTTTCATGTTTATTTTTTCTTGGTAAATGTAAGTTGAGTCTATATCTTGTTGCATGGTCATGGACAGAGCTGTTTGTGCAGTAATTACCAATGTTATTTTTGATGTGTACAACTGACTGGCAAATGTATTCACATGGAGCAGATCAATACAATGAGCTTGACTAGTATTTTTGGTTATTGTTATTATGGCTCTTTTCTGGAGTTTGAAAATTGCATTCATATTCTGTGCATTTGTTCCCCAAAAAAGAAGGCCATAGCTAAGAATTGAGAGAACATATGAATAATATGTAACTAAAAGACACTAATGATAGGATTATAAGGGTATAACATGCTGATGATTGTTTCTTCTTTTAATAGATTTGTGTATCACTCTCCATTTATTATACCTCCTGATGTAGCCTTGTCAAGTACTAATTTTATTTTATTTGTTTCGATTATTAATAGAAACTGTTATGTAGGCATGCTGTTCCTATTTTGTGTTAAAGTTTTTCCTGTTTAGTCCATTTTTATCTATTTACTTCCCAGTCTTCAATGCACTACCACCGCACTGTCAAAGATGTTGCTTCTCTTTCAATGTTGTTTGCAAACATCATAACTTCTTTGGTGACAATACGCAGTAAATGTCTGAAGATCGCCTTGTAAGCCGAAAACCGGTTAACACAACAAAAGTAATGTTGTAGAGCAAAAACAAACTGGTGCTTTTCATTTATTATAATGTTGTTCTACCAAGAACCGATGGAAGATTCTGTTAAAATATTTTGTTAATGTAATTACTGTCATATTATTATTGATGACATTTACAAAATCCATCATTCCGCTGGCTCTATGCAAATAAAATGTAACTACCTAAATAAATCTTCAGGCCAATGGTGGCCCAAACTCTTTGGGCTTCCAGATTTAGGTTTCCCATTATTTCCACTGCTTACAGTGATTGCCTGGGTTGTTACTTAGAAAGGATACACTCAATTTCCTTTTCCTTCCTTTCCCAATATGATCTCATCCCCAATCTCTGATGACCTCATCACTGATAGCATATTAAACACTTATATTAGATGGCGACCTGAAGACCGGTAGAACAGTTTGCCTCTTCAGGAACTGACAAATATTCTCCAACCACAGAATTTAAAAAAAAATGCAAGCTTCCCAATTTGTTCTGTAGGGATAACATGTCAACAAAAATAACCAATGTTTGAAAATATTACTGGATATATATAAGATCTACTTGCCAAGTGTTGACTGGAGAAATCACATACAAGGATCATGGAAATACACAAGCATTTGGAGCCATTGGCTCCTTCTTCTGGCAGGAGGACTGAAGGGAAAGGTAGAGTGATGAAGGAAGAAGGTGGGTGAGATTTAGGAAACAGTAAGAGTTACGTAAAAGTTGCTCCGAACCTAGGGTCATGGGAGACTTTAAGGATGGGATGATGGAGAATAGGGTACTAAGCAAGATAGAGATTACTGAAAAATAAATCATGCAAGAGTCAATAAGAGCAGAAAGTAAAGTGCATTATACATGCTAGACAGGTGTTGGAGAAGGCAGTGAGGTGGGGGAATAGGCAGGTTGCAAAATTAAAGATATAGAAAAACGGAAGTGGAGTGAAAAAGAGCAACAGTTACTGAAAATAAAAGCTGAGATCACAGAAACTAGCACAAATGAAGGCCAGGTGGCTGGTAAGAACCAACCACATGTTGTAATGGCAGTTCCAACATGCAGAATTCTGAGAAACTTGTGCGAGGCACATATCTGGAAACAGGCACTGAGGTCATAACTGTCATGTTGTCGAGCATCCTCTGATACAGGATATTGTGTGTTGCCAGTATACATCTTCTGTCTATGCCCACTCATTGTAATTGATAACTTGGGCAAACAGTGTTCATCTATATCTACTTCATACTCCACAAGCCACATATAGGTGTATGGTGGAGGGTACTCTTTGTATCATTAACTGAGTCCTCCATCCGTGTTCCACTCATGAACACCACTTGGAAAGAAGCCTCTTATTGGCTCTGCTTTCTTGAATTTTCTTCTTGTGGTCATTACATGAAATGTATGTGGGAGAAAGTAATATGTTGTCTCACTCTTCCCGGAAAGTGCTCTTTCAAAATTTCAATAGTAAATCTCTCTCAGTGATGCACAACGTGTCTCTCATAACATCTGCCAATGGAGTTTGTTGAGCATCTCCATAACACTCTCATGCAATTAGGTGATGATGTAATGAAACATGCCACTCTTCATTGGATCTTCTCTATATATGCTATCAGTCCTATCTGGTACGGATCCCAGACAGATAAACAATGCTCAAGAATCAGTCAAACAAGCACCTTGTAAGCCACTTCCTTCGTGGATGAGTTACATTTCCTTAAGATTTAAATAATTAATGGAAAATCTCATATAAAGATGTGAAACAAATACTAACAAAGAGATAGAGGGGCTGGCCAGTACTTACCTCAGCTCAGTACAGCCGATAGATACACATAAAACAGAACCGAAAATTACATTCCTAGCTTTCGGAACAGATGTTCCTTCATCAGGGAGGAGAGAGGGGAAAGAAAGGGAAGAAGGGAAAGGAGATTCAGTTACTCACAACCCAGGCTATGAAGCAACAGGGAAAGGAAAATAGGGATGGTAGCAAGGATGGAGGCATGGTTGTCAGAGGGAAGCCAAAGATATTCCTGATATATCTTTGGCTTCCCTCTGACAACCATGCCTCCATCCTTGCTACCATCCCTATTTTCCTTCCCCTGTTGCTTCATAGCCTGGGTTGTGAGTAACTGAATCTCCTTTCCCTTCTTCCCTTTCTTTCCCCTCTCTCCTCCCTGATGAAGGAACATCTGTTCCGAAAGCTAGGAATGTAATTTTCGGTTCTGTTTTATGTGTATCTATCGGCTGTACTGAGCTGAGGTAAGTACTGGCCAGCCCCTCTATCTCTTTGTTAGTATTTATTTCCTTAAGATTATCATATGAATCTAAGTTTGGCCTCTGCTTTTCCAACTACTTGTTTTATGTGGTCATTCCCCTTAAGGTTGCTCTAAATAGTTACTCCTAGATATTTTGTGGCAGATACTATTTCCAGTGGTTTTTCATCAATAGTGTGGCTACAGAACAGTGGATTTCTTTTTTCTATGTAAGAACAATATGTGACATTTATTTACATTCTGGGTCAACTGCCAACTGTTCATGAATTCTCTGAAGCTCATTCTGCAAATCATTACTGTCTTATGACATTGCTACTTTGTTATAGAAAACTGCAACATCAGTGAAAGCCTACCAGATTATATATAAAAAAAAAACAAAGATGATGTGACTTACCGAACGAAAGCGCTGGCAGGTCGATAGACACACAAACACACACACAAAATTCAAGCTTTCACAACAAACTGTTGCCTCATCAGGAAAGAGGGAAGGAGAGGGAAAGACGAAAGGATGTGGGTTTTAAGGGAGAGGGTAAGGAGTCATTCCAATCCCGGGAGCGGAAAGACTTACCTTACGGGGAAAAAAGGACGGGTATACACTCGCACACACACACATATCCATCCACACATATGCAGAAACAAGCAGACATATTTAAAGACAAAGAGTTTGGGCAGAGATGTCAGTCGAAGTGGAAGTACAGAGGCAAAGATGTTATCGAATGACAGGTGAGTATTAGTGGCAGCAACTTGAAATTAGCGGAAGTTGAGGCCTGGTGGGTAACGGGAAGAGAGGATATATTGAAGAGCAAGTTCCCATCTCCGGAGTTTGGATAGGTTGGTGTTGGTGGGAAGTATCCAGATAACCCGGACGGTGTAACACTGTGCCAAGATGTGCTGGCTGTGCACCAAGGCATGTTTAGCCACAGGGTGATCCTCATTACCAACAGACACTGTCTGCCTGTGTCCGTTCATGGGAATGGACAGTTTGTTGCTGGTCATTCCCACATAGAAAGCTTCACAGTGTAGGCAGGTCAGTTGGTAAATCACGTGGGTGCTTTCACACGTGGCTCTGCCTTTGATCGTGTGCACCTTCCGGGTTACAGGACTGGAATAGGTGGTGGTGGGAGGGTGCATGGGACAGGTTTTACACCGGGGGTGGTTACAAGGGTAGGAGCCAGAGGGTAGGGAAGGTGGTTTGGGGATTTCATAGGGATGAACCAAGAGGTTACGAAGGTTAGGCGGATGGCGGAAAGACATTCTTGGTGGAGTGCGTAGGATTTCATTAAGGATGGTTCTCATTTCAGAGCAGGATTTAGGGAAGTCGTATCCCTGCTGGAGAGCCACATTCAGAGTCTGATCCAGTCCTGGAAAGTATCCTGTCACAAGTGGGGCACTTTTGGGGTTCTTCCGTGTGAGGTTCTGGGTTTTGGGGAGATGAGGAAGTGGCTCTGGTTATTTGCTTCTGTACCAGGTTGGGAGGGTAGTTGCAGGATGCGAAAGCTGTTTTCAGGTTGTTGGTGTAAATGGTTCAGGGATTCAGGACTGCAGCAGATTCATTTGCCGTGAAGACCTAGGCTGTAGGGAAAGGACCGTTTGATATGGAATGGGTGGCAGCTGTCATAATGGAGGTACTGTTGCTTGTTGGTGGGTTTGATGTGGACAGATGTGTGAAGCTGCCCATTGGACAGTTGGAGGTCGACGTCAAGGAAAGTGGCATGGGATTTGGAGTAGGACCAGGTGAATCTGTTGGAACCAAAGGAGTTGAGGTTGGAGAGGAAATTCTGGAGTTCTTCTTCACTGTGAGTCCAGATCATGAAGATGTCATCAATAAATCTGGACCAAAGTTTGGGTTGGCAGGCCTGGGTAACCAAGAAGGCTTCCTCTAAGCTACCCATAAATAGGTTGGCGTCCAAGGGGGCCATCCTGGTACCCATGGCTGTTCCCTTTAATTTTTGGCATGTCTTGCCTTCGAAAGTGAAGAAGTTGTGAGTTAGGACAAAGCTGGCTAAGGTAATGAGGAAAGAGGTTTTAGGTAGGGTGGCAGGTGATCGCCGTGAAAGGAAGTGCTCCATCGCAGCGAGGCCCTGGGCGTGTGGGATATTTGTGTATAATGAAGTGGCATCAATGGTTACAAGGATGGTTTCCGGGGGTAACAGATTGGGTAAGGATTCCAAAGTTGTTGGTGTCTTTGATGAAGGATGGGAGACTGCATGTAATGGGTTGAAGGTGTTGATCTATGTAGGCAGAGATACTTTCTGTGGGGTCTTGGTAACCAGCTACAAAAGGGCGGCCGGGATGATTGGGTTTGTGAATTTTAGGAAGTAGGTAGAAGGTGGGGGTGTGGGGTGTGGGGTGTTGGTGGGGTCAGGAGATTGTTGGAGGTTTTGTAGGGGGCCTAAGGTTCTGAGGATTCCTTGAAGCTCCACCTGGATATCAGGAATAGGATGACCTTGGAAAACTTTGTATGTAGTGCTGTCTGAAAGCAGACGCAGTCCCTTAGCCACATACTCCTGACGATCAAGTACCACGGTCGTGGAACCCTTGTCCACCGGAAGAATGACGGTGGATCGGTCAGCCTTCAGATCACGGATGGCCTCGGCTTCAGCTGTGGTGATGTCGGGAGTAGGATTAAGGTTTTTCAAGTAGGACTGAGAGGCAAGGCTGGAAGTGAGAAATTCCTGGAAAGTTTGGAGAAGGAGATTTTGAGGAAGAGGAGGTGGGTCCTGCTGTGACGGAGGATGGAACTGTTCCAGGCAGGGTTCAATTTGGATAGTGTCTTGGGGAGTTGGATCATTAGGAGTAGGATCAGGAATATTTTATCTTCTTGGCAAAGTGATATTTCCAGCAGAGAGTACGAGTGTAGGACAGTAAATCTTTGACGAGGGCTGTTTGGTTGAATCTGGGAGTAGGGCTGAAGGTGAGGCCTTTGGATAGGACAGAGGTTTCGGATTGGGAGAGAGGTTTGGAGGAAAGGTTAACTACTAAATTGGGGTGTTGTCGTTCCAGATTGTGTTGATTAGAATTTTGAGGTTTTGGGGGGAGTGGAAGTGGGAGATTGAGTAGATGGGAGAGACTGGGTCTGTGTGCAATGAGAGGAGGTTGAGGTTTGCTGGAAAGGTTGTGGAGGGTGAGTGATTTGCCTTTCCGGAAGTGGGAAACCAGGAGATTGGTTAGTTTTCTGAGGTAGAGGGTGGCATGCTGTTCTAATTTGTGGTTGACCTGTAGGAGGATGCTCTGAACATCCAGTGTGGATGTGAGAGAGGAAAGATTGAGGACTTTTATTAAGGATAGGAGTTGCCGGGTGTGTTCATTGGCTGAGTTGATGTGTAGGTGAAGGATTAAGTGGGTGAGAGCTATGGATTGTTCAGTTTGGAACTGGCATAGGGACTGATGGAAAGACGGGTTACGATGGAGTGTAAACGGTACAAATGGCAAATGCAAAAGAGGGGAGAGTAATTCGGATGGCAAATGCCTGCAGATTGGTGTGCAATGTGATGGGATCATAGTAGATATCATACCAGACCAGCAACATAACCCCTCCATGAGCCGGAATACCTGCCACAGGGGTAGGTCAAAATGCACAGAGGCATAGTGTGCCAAGTCAATTCGATCACATGGGATTAGCTTCGTTTCCTGGAGAGCTACTATGAGTGGACAGTGCAAGTGTAGCAGCAACTTTAAGTCCTTGCAGTTGGAGCGAATGCCATGAATATTCCAATGAAGAAGTACCATCATGAGAAGAAAAAGAAAAAGGAGAAGCAAGAAGGGGTCACCTTGAAGGCCACTGAGGACCTGGCTTTGAGCGAGCACTGCTGTCGCCATCAATAGGTGGAGAGTCATCCTCCATTTTTTCAATAGGTTCATCGGCCACCATGTTAAGATGGCCAGGAGGGGGAGATTCCTCCACTGGTAAACGGCCAGATGTTCAGCTACCAGTGGTGCGGCCAGGCGAAACGGATGACGGCCTGTGGCGGCAACCGCTGTGTGGCGCAGGAGAAGAAATGCACCGTGGCAGAGAAGGAGAACTTTGCTTCCTATGAGCCTTCTTGGAAGGTTGTTTAGTTGAAGTACCAGTCAATGGCTGGGAGTTCAGGGTACGTAGGTGTGGTGTCAGCGCCAGACACCACACTTGCTTGGTGGTAGCCTTTAAATCGGCCGCGGTCCGTTAGTATACGTCAGACCCGCGTGTCGCCACTATCAGTGATTACAGACCGAGCGCTGCCACACGGCAGGTCTAGAGAGACTTCCTAGCACTCGCCCCAGTTGTACAACCGACTTTGCTAGCGATGGTTCACTGACAAAATACGTTCTCATTTGCCGAGACGATAGTTAGCATAGCCTTCAGCTACGTCATTTGCTATGACCTAGCAAGGCACCATTATCAGTTGCTATTGATATTGTAAATAATGTACAGACAAGAGCTATGTTCAACATTAATGAATTAAAGTTAAGTATTCCACCATCTGCGTCCGTTTTTATAAGTTCTAATTTCCTTGTCCTGTTCCAGACCTCACGCCAGCATGCGTGAGCTTAAACGCGTGCCTTTCAGCTTCCTCTATTCATATGGGTTGGCTCTCCTGCCAGCCCACAACAGTAGGAAGTCCTCATGGGGCGGTTCCTTCTTGAAGGCCCGTGCATCTGACTTCTGGGTCTTAGTCTTGGCAGACGCTGATGAAGGTGCTTGTGTCTTAGGGGTGACGGGAGGAAGAGGAGACGTTGACCAGGCAATCTTAGCGCTGGCCGAACAAACAACCATAGCACTAAAGGTCAGGTTGCATGTCTGCACCGACACCTCCCTGGTAGGCCGAGGAGACGCAAGAACAGTACTCTATTTCCCCGCTGGGAGCAGCGTTGGCTTCCTACGAGCAAATAGCTTGTGAGCAGCCGAGGTGGACACTTCCTCTTTGACCTGAATTTCCTGTATACAGCATTCATCCTTGTAGATGGGACAGTCGTGGGAGGACGCTGCATGGTCACCCTGACAGTTCATGCAACAAGGAGACGGAGGTGGACAGTCACCCTCATGGGTGTCCCTGCCACAAGTGATGCATTTAGCCACATTAGAACAAGACTGGCGGGTGTGATTAAAACACTGACACTAGTAGCAGCGTGAAGGTGTCGGGTCATAGGGGTGAACAGAAATAACCTCATAGCCCGCTTTGATGCACGACGGCAGCTAAACACTATCAAAGGTCAAGAAAAGTGTCCGGGTCGGTACAAGGTCATTGTCGGCCTTTTTCATGACCCTACGGACAGCCGTCGCGTCCTGCTCAGCAAGGAAAGACTGAATCTCCTTGTCAGTCAATCCGTTGAGTGATCTAGTATATACCACACCATGCGAAGAATTCAAAGTGTGGTGAGCCCCCACCCGGACAGGGAATGTGTACAGGAGTGTGGCCCGAAGGAGTTTTTGTGCCTGAAAGGCGCTCTCAGTTTCTAACAACAAGGTACCATTATGCATCCTGGTACAAGACTTGACAGGTCCGATGGCATCTATGCCCTTCTGAATAATGAAAGGGTTGACAGATGAAAAATCTTTTCCATCCTCAGATCTAGGAACTAGGAGCTGCTTTGGGGCAGGTGGTAGTACTTTTGTCACTGGGGCTGGTCAAGTTTCCGCTTTTGGGCAGAAGTCGCGAGAGAAGAAGAAGAGAAATCCATTGCGGATGAATCCCCCATGATTGCCAGTGTCTCAGATGGTGCACTACTTCCTTGTGGGGACCCTCTCCGAGGGTGCTCCCACCTTAGGTGAATGTTTACACCTCAGGTCACACCTCCCCAGAAATGGACGGAGGGACCAATCGGCATGGTCGGAAGGTGTCAGCTCAGGCAATCACCTCTCCCTGGGCCTGGCCTTTACGAGGGAGTACGTGGGTGCCTTACTTGTCTACCCAGGGCGGGGAATTATGCATTACCCCATCATCGGCTATGCGTGTGAACGCGTGGGTTGGCCTTCAGGCACGCACGGGGAGGAAAGAAGAATAGGAAAAAAGGGGAGAGAGGGAGAGAAAGGACATACTGTCTCAAACCGTGAGGTGGAGACCAGAGGGTGGACAAGAAGGCAAGGTAAAAAGTAAGGAAGACAGTGAGACAAGGAGAAGGACAAAGAAAGGAAACAAACAAAGGAAGGAAGAAGCCAGAATAAGTGAAAAACCAAAATGTCCACAAATGTAAATCGTTGAACCGTCCACCTCTGGATGCAGGCGCAAACTACCCCCTTGAGGGGGAGGGAATCCTTTTAGTCGCCTCTTACAACAGGTAGGAATACCTCGGGCCTATTATTACCCCGGACCCACTGGGGGAGCGCGTTCGAGTAGCCGCTCTAATTTAAACTCTTTAATTTTATAAAAAGTCACTGCGTACTGCAGGGCGCATACTAGTAATTATATAAGGAAGTTTCCACTGCACACGGATGAGATACCGTTGTGTGGATAAACAACATATCACTAGTGATCCATACTGTATTCCCAATGTAAGTAGCATAGTGCACTTGAGTAATTATAGTTACGATTAACGCTATTGTGATTTCAGTATTTGTTTCATCCATGACCCTAAAATTTCAACATTATATGTAAACTGTATTTTCAGTATTTACCTCATTTTAGCTCAGAAATAACACAGCCCACGAACCACCTCCTGACAGTGACGAAATGTCAAAGCATACATCCGATGCCACCTTATCTACGTTTAAATACATTCACTGATTTCTAAATATTTCCATCCATCTCAATTCAGTTCAACAAAAATTATAAAAAAAACATAAATAATCATATTTACATACATATGTATTTAATTATTTACATTGGCGACACGTTGGCCAGGACATTATTGGTGAGCTGATATTATTTTTTTGTTGTTGTTTTAAGTTTCATCACAAACATTACTCTGAGAAATCACCAAGAAGGAATGGAAAGAATATTAAATCCAGAAAGCATAATGGAAAATCTGGTCAGACTGTGACAACAACACCACAATAGAGAAGGTAGGACAGTCTTATCATATCTATCGCATTTGACTCTGGCACAATCTTTCATTAACTCGTGATATATAGTGAAGTTTTGCAAAAGTTAAAAAAGAAAAAAGAAAAATAAGTGATTTTTTACTACTGAGTGTGAACTTTTTTTTTCAAAATTTTATTCAGATTTTCAAAGTATGACAATAATTATTGCAAAATGGCCAATAGACAGCGTAGTAGAGATAACATGGCGTGTAGACACATCATCAATAATAGATCAACTCTATGCATTGTTTGAATAACATTTATATACAAGCTAAACACTGTAGATACTCATTTGCTGTAGAGACAAGTTTAAAAATATTTCACGCGTTTACTTTACTGAAGTTTCAAAAAAAATTTATTACATTTTTACTATTGATATGTTCACGACTTGTAGTATGGCAAATGAAATGGATAACATAAACAGTTCGCCTACTGCAAGTTCCGTATCCAATGAAGAAGCATAGAATTAAATTACGCTTGCTCAAAACACTAACGCCGAAACAGTAAATGAAACACAGAACCTAAATAATCTAGCAGTAGCAACCGACAGTAACACAGAGACGCAAGATATGGAAACTGAATCACAAGCAGTAAATTCTCACGATTTACCAGGGGCAGATAATGTTCAAACAGTAAATTTCTCACAATTTATCAATGCAGTCATGCAACAATTTCAGCAGATGAATACAAGTTTACAGAACAATGACAAACAGTTTACGGAAAAATTTCAGGAAATAAACAAAAAACTTGACGGTAATGACGCTAAATTAACCAAAATTGGTACTGACTTAAACAAAAGGATCAATGAAATGGCCACCTAGTTTTCAAAACTAACAGTTTTAGCAAAACATAATGAAACCAAAATCAATGTTCTTGAAACCAATGTCAAACAGTTAAGTAGCATATGTGACACCGTGACGACAAAATTTGGAAAGTGCGTCACGACTCATGATGACATCACGAAGTGTGTCACACAAGTAGAGACAGATTTAGAAACCATGACAAAGACAATTGATCAGACAATCAAATTAGAGACAGACAGACGTTTTTCTAAAATTAATAAAGAATTTTGAATGAATGAATGGGAAAGAAAGAGAGAGAGAATGAGAGAGAGAGAGAGAGAGAGAGAGAGAGAGAGAGAGAGAGAGAGAGACAGACAGAAGTGCTTGGATGGGGATGAATAGGTGATGATCAGGACAACACAACACCCAGTCCCTGAGCGAAGAAAATCTCTGATCCAGCTGGGGATCAAACCTGGGCCCTTAAGATTGACAGTATGTTACACTGACCATTCAGCTACCGTGGGCGGACAATGATTTAATAGAAACAAGCAGACAGCAAACTGACTTATTCAACAACCTTGGACTCTGAAGCAGATATTCAGTCTACTTTATTTATTACTTTGGGACATATAAATACATAGTATGGGATCCGTTTGGTTTGTTTACTGAATCAATGAGAAATATCAGCTTAAAAAAGTAAAATAGCATCATAGTGTTCTCAGAATTTATTCTCAGTAACTATTCCTTTTCCTTGCTCCCCTTTCATTTTTCTGTATCTTTTATTTTGCAGCCTGTCTATCCCCCCACACTTCTCCACCATCTTCCCCCACCCCATATACGCCTATCAGGTACAATGCACTTAGCTTTCAGCTCATATTGACTCCGCATGATATATATATATATATATATATATTTTCAGTAAATTGTTTCTAGCTGATTACCATGTCCTCCATTGTTAAGCTCTCAGGTTTTCAAATCTCATCCAGCGCAGGCACCAAGGATCAGTCTTTCCTTCTCATCCTGTCTGGTAAGTCTCCTCCGACCTAGGGTTTTGGGCAATTTTTCCATAACTCTCTCTATTTCTTAAGTCTTGCCAGTCTTCTTCCTTCAGTTCTCTTTCTTTCCCTTCAAATCTTCTGCTAGAAGGAAGAGCCACTGGCTCTCAAAGCTTCCACATTTCTATATCCTTTATACATACTTTCAGCTGCCACCAGCTTGGTGAGTAGATCATCTTATCTATCCAATTATATTGCAGCCATCTTCATGATTGTGATGGCGACCTGGCTGTGGATGAGGTCGTGGTTGGTATGAGAGTCAGTTACCATCTGACATCAGTTTACGAGTACTCAGAAAAAAGCTTGTAAGAATTCAATTCCATACAGCTGGATCCCAAAAAAAAAAAAAAAAAATTTGGTAGTTCGTACCACCACAAGACCATAAATGCAAAAGTTGTTATTAATAATCTGTGTCCCTGACATTCTATCTACAAGTATGTTAAGTAAGTTTCAAAATACCATTTCACACTTAACACTTAGTCTGCTATTGACACTATTTTACTCAACTCCAGTTCCTTGTGACTGATGCATCAAACAGGCTACAGTACATTTTCCTACATTTTTATTACATGATACATTATTATCTTTTTCACAGTTTTAGGAAAATGCTGTACACTGGCACTTAAGTAAAATGCTAATCCGTGTGCATACATAGAACTTATTGCAGGTTTGCTAATACAAACTACTCTATCAACAATATATTGGATGGAGCAAGTGCTGGACTGAGTATAATGGAGCAGCTAGATGAGGCAAGCAAATAAATCTGTAACAGTTATGCTACATAGGAAGAGTTTTTGTTTGTCTTTTATTGTTAGCCAAAATTAGCAGCAATGTCTTTGTGTACATGGTAACTCCAAACTGCGACAAGGTTTGAGAGCACTTGCCCGCTAAAGGCAAAGGATCCGAGTTCGAGTCTCAGTTTTAATCTGCCAGGAAGTTTCACATCAGCACACACTCCACTGCAGAGTGAAAATTTCATTCTGTAAACATGCCCCACGCTGTGACAAGCCATGTCTTTGCTATATCCTTTCTTCCAGGAGTGCTAGTTCTGCAGGACAGCTTCTGTGAAGTTTGGATGGTAGGAGATGAGGCACTGGAGGAAGTAAATCTGTGAGGGTGGGTCATGAGTCATGTTTAGGTAGCTCAGTTGGTAGAGCACTTTCCCACAAAAGACAAAGGTACTGAGATAGAGTCTCAGTACAGCACACAGTTTTAATCTGCCAAATTTTTCTATACATGCTTAATTTTAATGGCTGTGTTCTGGATCTTCCAAGCTCTGACTGACAAAAATGCTCCTCAGAGAGCACACGGGCTATGTTTTACTCGGGTAACCAGTGCTTCCCTTTCTGCTATACTCCTCGGAAAAAGTTGTGCCTTGATATTCCTATCTCTATCCCCTGTCAATGAGGCAGCTTCCTTTTGCCTCTGTTGGGCTCTCTGTCACTCTGTAAAACATCGAGATGAACCACTGTCCGTAGGTCTTAAATCCTTAAACAAAGTTTTTATAAGAGTTATGTGTTTGGTGGCATCTCAAAAATTTCAAAGGCCTAGCTGGGAGTTCACCTGTAAGATAGCAATCTCTTGGCACGCATCCCAAAGCCAGATTTTCTGCATTTGGCAGTCAATAGCATCTTTCGCTAACATTACTCCTCACTCCAACTCGTAAAACATTTGTGTGAGCGAACACTACAGAATGTCTCGACTGTTGTCTATCTGCACGGTGGTGCCATTAGGGATCATAAAGACATTTACTGGGCCAGGCTGCCACAGTGAAAGTTTCCCCTCACTGCCGCTATCCAGACGAGCTCAGCCGGGTCCCTGACTGTCCCAGTGCTCAGCTCAGTCTGTGTCACTGAGTGTGCTTCCAAACATCCCCTAATTCCCAGCTAATGTACAAATCTGTTTTAAATTACTCTCTAAACTGACAATCACTCACACATTTAATATCAATACCGTGCTTCATTCATAACTAATTATGCAGCTCAAGGTGGGCCTCTACTATGAAGTCACAAGAATTTGTGTATGTTGTATGACAGTGTTGAAAAATTGTCCTGTAACAATTATTATAGCTTCATACTTAGGTCTACATCATTTTATGGCCACAGAAAGAAAGTTCCTGTTTCAATTGAAATTTAAGCTTGGAATGTGAAATATTTTAAAATGTTGTGTAAATGCCCCATTCCATCACATTAGCTAGTGTAGGTGGTCACAGTTTGGAAGAGTCCATTCAGGATGGCAGACAGCTGGTCATACATCATACCCTCATAGAGTACCATGCATGAATAGAGTGTAAGAAGATTTGCTAGCTGATTCTCAAGGGAATGAAATATATGGTGAGAACCTGGGATCAGGATGACATACAAATGCACTAGCATATGGTTTAAGTTAAGTGATTAATAGCATACTATTATGGGAAGCAAAAACAAAATTTTGACTATGATATTCCTCACGTCAAGCTATGACAAAGTGGGCAAAGTTCTGTTGAAAGATGTAAACAGTTTCCACAAAGCCTGTAAATGTTGGTAAGTGAAGTATTCGATTGTTACCAGGCAATTTAATCAAATACATTGGCACTGTAAGAAAAAACTATGGTTCTGGGATTAGACATGTCAATTCTTGTCTGTTATCCAGCCTGGCAGCCAAATTCTGAGCCCTGTAAGAAACCAAGTGTGATTTTAACTGACACACATCTTGGTGGAACATTGTGAGTGAAGCTCTCTGTACTGTGCCATGTGGGCAAGGTTCAATAAGGGTGCACCCAGCCCTTGTGAGGCCAACTGAGGAGCTACTTGATGGAGAAGTAGCATTGCCAGTGCCAAAAACTGAAAACGGCCGGGACAGAGGTGTGCTGACCCCGTGCCCCTCCAGTGAATTTTGTTAGCTGAGGATGACACAGTTGTAAGTCAGTACCATCACTGTTTACATGTCCAAGGCCTGTTGACATAGATTTTTTTTTCTAGGTTCAAGTCATGGCTCAAATGTACTGATTGTTATTTAGAAAAATTTTTTATGCGAGGGTAAAATATATGATTATTAAGCTGTTGTTACAAAAGTTTGCTTATGGCCCATCATATGTACAAAGACTCTCTGAAAGAAGGAGGCTAAAAGACTGATAGTATTCACAGGTTCCTAATATATCTAAACTTCGGCTAATGCTCACTATTACTGTATTATTCAGCTTTTCTGTAAATTCACAATGGGGCACTGACTGACTTGTAAATAAAGTTCAAAATTTCATAATGACAAAAATAAATATAGATCAACCGAGTGCACAATCTTTTTTAAATCTCATCTTCACCAAGAAACAAGTGAAGGTGAGTTACATACAGGTTATAGATGTCACCTGTGAAAGATGAGGGGAACAGCTAGTTATGTCTTTAGATTTTTCTGTTTTCTTCATAGATTAATTCTTAAATTCCATGAGTTTTCTTCTATTTAAGAGGTCTAGTGTCACATTTTTGTTACTTTAAAGTGTAAATTCAGGCAGCGTGTAGCACAGTCATCATTTCTCTTGAACGACTAACTACACTGCTCGGTTAGGCACGTGGACCACCAATGTGGTGGCCGGTTGTCTGGCCTCGCCCATTCGTCTGCGAGTCACTCCTCCGACGGCATCTGAGCGAGCACACAGGGGGAGGGGTTTACTAGTTATTGGGACCACTAGTGTTGGACACATTAGGGAGATAGGGAAATATTGTTCAGAGCCAGAAAGATAGCCAATATGCACAGGGTATGTCTGTCAGGGAGCCTCATCCGAGATGTGGCAGCTTTGCCTGTGGCTATCAAGCTTGCAGGGTGCAGTCATCTGCGAGGAGTGGCATCAGTTCCGACAATGCCTTTTGCGAGGGTTCCGAGGTCATCCTCAGTTCCTACAGATGACTGGTGAAGGCTGCTGGCCTCACATATGGAGTGCAAGCACAGCTCACGATTTGCAGCATAGTTTCCAGAGTTGACTGGGGTCCTACGGTCTGGAGCTGAGTGGACAATCTCTGCCAGAGGCTTTGTTGAGTCTGACAGTCTTGGCTGGACCTGCATTATTGGGTGGATAATTGTAGGACTCTCCTTAACAGGTCAGGATACACTACACAGAGGAAGCAGCTACTCAGTTAGGGAAGTACTTGCGGGGTGCACATGGTGGTTTTTAGGCTAGATGGTAGTCTGAGATACTCTGATGAACACTCATCAGTTGACATGCCAATAACAAAATCAGACCGCATTCAGAGTGAAGACCCCTTGACAAATTTCATCAGTTAATTGTGGAAGTATTTGCAACAAAATTCCCAAATTTATTTATTTTATTGTTATTTATTTACGGCTTATTTAGCCTGACTAGATTAGATGCTTAAGGCCCTAACTTACGTATGACCAGGAACAACACATACAAACAATATTACACAGAAAACACAATAATAATAATTTGCATTATTAATCAAAATAATAACTGATAATAATAAAAAGTAATAATAATAATAATAATAATAATAATAACCCGTGGAGGCCCGGGAAAAGAATAGGCCTCCGGTATGTTCTGCCAGTCATAAAAGGTGATGAAAAGAACAAACCACTAATAGGGCTAACCCCCCTTTTAGTATGATTAGTGTAGTATACACCACTTCTAACAAACACCGAACAACGCGCTCCAGTACGCGGCCGCCAAATACATCGCTGGCCGCACTTCTCTGGGCAGTCCGCTGCTTCCATCGCTGGCCGTCTACACACCCATGCTCCCTTACGTGGCCAAGTACATTGCTGGTCGCACTTCTCCGGGCGGTTCGTGGCTACCATCGCTGGCCGCCTTCGCGCGCGCGCGTTTGTCAGCACACAGCAATTGGCTATGCCAGGAAACATTGCGATTGGTTTTCCCTGGAAAACAGTGACCCCAGCCAATGGCTCCATTAACTAGCAAGCCTTATATAAACCCAGCTGCTGCCGCAAATGACAGTTCTCATCGGGAAGTGCAGTACGCTGTGTTCCAGCTGCTTGTGGATGACTCGCCGAACAACTTGAGGTTACCTGGCTGCTCGGCGGAAAATCTTGCGACTTCACTTGGAGAGATTGAACTTCACTGGACTTGGGAATAATTACGGGACGTGCACCCCACCAAGCACATTCGGACATTGGTATAACCAAACTTTAATTCTGCATTACTTCTGAGTGTGAGCCTGGGTAGACACTTGGCTAACATAATTGTTAAAAAGTGATTTGTGATTTAATAAACCAGACTGAAGAAGTTATTGTGTTATTCCTGGTTATAACTGTTGTGGATTGGCAAGACAGCCAACCCACTATAAGGAAGCCGAAAGGCACGTGTTTAAGCTCACGCAGGCTGGCGTGAGGTCTGGAACAGGACAAGTTATTGAGACTAGCAAAAAAACGTACGTAGCTTCTGGAATACTTAACTTTAATCCATAATTGGTGAACATCGCTCTTGACGGTACATGTTTTACAGCATCAATAGTAACTGGTAATGGTGCCTTGCTAGGTCGTAGCAAATGATGTAGCTGAAGGCTATGCTAACTATCGTCTCGGCAAATGAGAGTGTAATTTGTCAGTGAACCATCACTAGCAAAGTCGGCTGTACAACTGGGGCGAGTGCTAGGAAGTGTCTCTAGACCTGCCTTGTGGTGGCGCTCGGTCTGCAATCACTGATAGTGGTGACACGCGGGTCCGACGTATACTAAAGGACAGCGGCCAATTTAAAGGCTACCACCTAGCAAGTGTGGTGTCTGGTGGTGACACCACAATAATAATTAGTTAGTTCAGGACAGAACTAATGAAGCCTTGGACAAGCGCTGTCATGGTCGGAGACGACGCTTCAAGGTAACGACACTGCTAGCCACACGGAAAATGATTTAAATCCAAATAGACGTGTTTTGCAGGATATGCTTCCTGCAACCACCCTAGAGGGAAAACAAAAACAGAGGATGAGATGGTCAGATGAAGTTAATCGACACCTCATGTTCTGTTATTACCAAGCAACAAACCTAGGAACCAACACAACTGGATACAGATCACAAGTATACACAACATTTATTACCAGATACCCAGAATTAAAATTTTTAACAGAACAATGACTAGCTGATCAGATTCATGTAATAATAAAAAATAACAGGATACCCCAGTCAGAATTAGAAAACATCAAACAACAAATACTGGAACAAAATAATGTGCAATCAGAAGAAGAAGAAAATACAGTAATGGACTCAAACATCCCAAAGCAAACAATCAAAGAACAACACGCATCAGTTAAACAATCAGAGGAAAACGAAATCTTAAGACAGCCACCAGAACAAGCAGAAATAGAACTCGAAGTAACACACATGTTAAATATAGAAGAAAAATTTCAGCTGACATATATAGAATACAAACACACAAATACAGACATTAGACCATTCTTGCACAGACCGCCAAATAACCCACAAGTCGAAACAACAATAACAACTATCAACACAATCATACACTACAAAATAAATGAAAACACAACTACGGAAGAGTTACAACCACTGGTTTATATAGGAGCATTCAATATACACACTAGGCAGAGATCAGAACCAACCAACACACAGAAGAAACCCACAAAACCAGCATGGCAACACAGGCTACAGATCATAATAGAAAAACTGAGAAAAGACATCGGACAGCTAGCACAATTTATAAGAAATGAAATGTCAGAAAAATAAATGAAAAAGGTTAGGTAAAATCTCACAACAAGAAGCGATAGAGCAATTAGATGAAAAGAAGCAGAAATTACAAGCATTGGCCAAACGACTTAGAAGATACTAAAAAAGTGAAAATAGAAGGAAACAAAACCAAACATTCATCACAAACCAAAAGAAATTTTACCAGACAATAGATAACACACACATTAAAATACACAATCCACCAAACATAACAGGCATGGAACGCTCCCAGAGCAACATATGGTCAAACCCAGTACAACATAACAGGCATGCACGGTGGATACAAGCAGAAACAGATACATACAAGATGATACCACAAATGCCTGAAGTGATAATTTTGCAACATGAAGTCACCAAAGCAATTAATTCTACTCACAATTGGAAATCCCCTGGAAAAGATAAAATAGCAAATTTCTGGCTAAAGAAGCTCACCTCAACACATTCACATCTAACTAAATTATTTAACATTAATGATATGGTTATAATAGAGGGAAACATTCCACGTAGGAAAAATATATCTAAAAACAAAGATGATGTGACTTACCAAATGAAAGTGCTGGCAGGTCGACATACACACAAAATTCAAGCTTTCGCAACAAACTGTTGCCTCATCAGGAAAGAGGGAAGGAGAGGGAAAGACAAGTTGCCGCCACTCATACCTCACCTGTCATTCAACAACATCTTTGCCTCTGCACTTCTGCCTCGACTGACATCTCTGCCAAAACTCTTTGTCTTTAAATATGTCTGCTTGTGTCTGTATATGTGTGGATGGATATGTGTGTGTGTGTGAGTGTATACCCGTCCTTTTTTCCCCGTAAGGTAAGTCTTTCCCCTCCCGGGATTGGAATGACTCCTTACCCTCTCCCTTAAAACCTACATCCTTTCGCCTTTCCCTCTCCTTCCCTCTTTCCTGATGAGGCAACAGTTTGTTGCGAAAGCTTGAATTTTGTGTGTATGTTTGTGTTTGTTTGTGTGTCTGTCAACCTGCCAGCACTTTCATTTGGTAAGTCACATCATCTTTGTTTTTAGATATAAATTATTTAACAGTTACATTGCAGACCCATACACATTCCGTGATACACTTACACATGGAATAACTTATCTGAAACCTAAAGATCAAGCAAACCTAGCAAAATATCACCCCATAACATGCCTACCAACAACATACAAAATATTAACTTCAGTCATTACACATAAATTAATGTCACATACAACACAGAACAAAATGATAAATGAAGAACAAAAAGGCTGTTGCAAAGGAGCACGAGGATGTAAAGAGCAACTGATAATAGATGCAGAGGTGACATATCAAGCAAAAATTAACAAAGGTCGCTACACTATGCATACATTGATTACCAAAAACTTTTGATAACGTACCCCACTCATGGTTACTACAAATATTGGAAATATACAAAGTAGATCCTAAATTGATACAGTTCCTAAACATAGTAATGAAAAATTGGAAAACCACACTTAATATCCAAACAAATTCAAATAATATCACATCACAACCAATACAGATTAAGCGTGGAGTATACCAAGGAGACTCATTAAGTCCTTTCTGGCTCTGCCTTCCTCTGAACCCACTATCCAATATGCTAAATAATACAAATTATAGATACAATATTACTGGAACATACCCACACATTTGCTATACATTGATGATCTAAAACTACTGGCAGTAACAAATCAGCAACTCAATCAATTACTAAAGTTAACAGAAGTATTCAGCAATGATATAAATATGGCTTTTGGAACAGACAAATGTAAGAAAAATAGCATAGTCAAGGGGAAACACACTAAACAAGAAGATTATATATTGGATAACCACAGGGACTGCATAGAAGCGATGGAAAAAACAGATGTCTATAAAAGTCTAGGATACAGACAAAAAATAGGAATAGATAATACAAATATTAAAGAAAAATATAGACAAAAGCTAACAAAAAATTGACAGCAAGAAACAAGACAAAAGCTATAAATAGTTATGTTATACCAATATTGACCTACTCATTTGGAGTAACACAGACCTAGAAGCACTCAATAAACTTACACGATCACAATGCCACAAATATAGAATATATCACATACATTCAGCAACAGAAAATTTCACATTAAGCAGAAAGGAAGGAAGGAAGGAGGAAGGGGATTTATTGACATAAAAAAACCTACATTATGGACAGGTAGACAATTTAAGGAAATTCTTTATAGAACAAGCAGAAACTAGCAAAATACACAAAGCAATCACTCACATAAATACATCGGCTACACCATTGCAATTTCATAACCACTTCTACAACCCTTTAGATCACATAACATCAACAGATAAAAGGAAAATAAATTGGAAAAAGAAAACACTACACGGCAAGCACCCGTATCATCTGACACAGCCACACATCGAGCAAGATGCATCCAACACATGGCTAAGAAAAGGCAATATATATAGTGAGATGGAAGGATTCATGGTTACAATAAACACCAGATATTACAGCAAGCATATTATTAAAGATCCCAAAACCACAACAGATAAATGCAGACTTTGCAAACAACAAATAGAAACAGTAGATCACATCACAAGCGGATGTACAATACTAGCAAATACAGAATACCCTAGAAGACATGACAATGTAGCAAAAATAATACATCAACTAATTGCCATACAACATACACTAATAAAACAACATGTTCCCACATACAAGTATGCACCATAACATGTACTGGAGAATGATGAATATAAATTATACTGGAACGGAAACCATTATAACAGATAAAACAACACCACATAACAAACCTGACATCATACTCACCAATAAAAAAGAAGAAATTAACACAACTAATCGAAATATCCATACCCAATACAACATATATACAAAAGATAACAGGGAAAAAAATTGAAAAATACATCCAAACTGGCTGAGGAAGTCAAGGGCATGTGGCATCAGGATAAAGTTGACATTATACCAATTATACTATCAACTACGGGAGTCATACCACACAATATCCACCAGTACATCAACGCAATACAGCTACATCCAAACGTATATATACAACTACAGAAATCTGTAATTACTGATACATGTTCAATTACCCGAAAGTTCCTAAATGCAATGTAACATATACCGTACAGTTAAAAGGAAGTCACACTTGATCAAGGTCCATGTCACTTTCCATTTTTAACCAGACATAACGTCTGAGAAAGGAAAAAATAATAATAAAGTTATAGTAATGAGAATAAGAATAATAAAATAACAGAGGCATTACGAATGATATTGATTAGTTTGGAGCTTTTGAAGCCTTCCTTGGTATTAGAAGAAGTGGAAGGGATAATGGAGGAGAACAGGGTTGAAATTAAAATGACAACAGCTTGTAGGAAAGAAGGTAATATCAACAGAGAACTCTGTAGACAAGAGGAGGGAAAAGTAGAGGGGGAGGGAGGGTTGACGACAGTGAGTTGCAAGAAGAGATACTTCACTGTTGTGATAGAAAGTGAGTCATTAGCTCTCTTCTGAAGTTCGAAATGATTTTATTTCTCTAATCTTTTGAGAAAGATTGTCCCAAAGTCAGGTTCCTCATACAGAAAATGGCAGTGCTGTGTTGTGACGCAGAGAGGATTTTACTTTATTGAGAATGAGTATATCTGCTGTGCTGTTCAGACAGCAGTGTAAGACTTGAAGATAAATAGGCAGGAGTGCAGTGATTGAGAAGATGATGCAGCAAGCCGCGTGGAGTGGCCACACAATTTGAGGCGCCGTGGCATGGTTTGCACGGCCCCTCCCACCGGAGGTTCGAGTCCTCCCTTGCGCATGGGTGTGTGTGTGTTGTTTGTTTAACTAGTGTGTAAGTCTAAGGACCGATGACCCCTCAGGTTTGGTCCCTTATGAATTCATACACATTTGAACATCTGAACGATGCAGCAAACACAGTGTATGATAATCTTTATGTCTATCAGCACATAGCCATGATAATTGTTCATAGGACTGATATGGTGGAAATAGTGTAAGTCACAAATGTATCACAGAAGCATTTTGCATCAGTTTGTAACGCCAGAAATGCATATCCTCCTATTTCCATCTATTGTGCTATTATTTTTTTTCCTTGCTTTGTTACCTCAAGATATGACATTTCTGTCTCTTTGTATATTGTAATTGTTTTACTGTGGGTATATATATATTTATACATTTATGTCGATATATAATTGGTTTGTTTCGTGAATATTATTTGTATTTTTACGCTGGGTATTGCCTAGGGAAGACTGCTATCGAACGATTACGTCGATAGGTCGTGTGAAGAATCAAAGTATGTAGGAACTTTGGTAGTGTTAACTCTGCCGTGTGGAGTGCGGGCTGAGAGAGGGAGTCTGGCTGGAGTAGCGAGTGGAGCAGGTGTGTTGTGTGAAGCTCCCGCTAGTTGCCGCGCTTTCGGGGTTTGGCAGAATGTAATTGCGCTCGACTCGCGATGATAGTTTCTGACATGGTGTCGCGTACGGGAAGCATTAGCTGGCGCACATCAAGAGCCCGTTTCGCCTGGTGACCGTGTCGAGAAGAAGGCGCGCCAACATCCAGCTTCTGCAACAACGACGGCCGACAATGAGTGACTGTCGCCACCTCCTCGATCGACGGCTTCAAACCTTCAATCAACCAACAAGGAAGACTGGAAGCACGTAAAATTTTAGAACTGTATGGCAGACCTCAGCTTATAAAATTGTTCCATTTGCCTCGCAAAATTACAGCAACTTAGCATGAACCTTTGTTGCTCATTGTCCCAGTTGCATTACCAAGCAGGGTCCCTTCCTTTTTCGGAATGAACCCGAGTCTCGTCGAAATTCAAACGCCAGCATCATTTTATTTCACTACTTTAATTTCAAAGTTTAGTTAAGGTATTCTACAGTATTTAGATTGCACAAGCACAAATTAAGAGTGCGAGTTTTGTTACCGTATTTTAGCTTACCTGTGACTGCAGCTCAGCTTGGTACGTACTAAATTTTACTATTGTTAATTGTTCAGAATCATTTAATTCAAGTTCAAAGTTAAATCTCTTATTTCTAAATTGCGTAGATTCAAGTAGCTTTTGAAACGATTGTTGAGGTAGTCCAAGACTAACCGTATTTTACTGAATTTCGATGTGCTTCAGAAAGAAAGTTCACTATTAACTTCAGTCACTAAATTAACTTTCGATTTTCCTGTTTTATTAATTCTTTTGCTAAATTAAGTCAGAGTGTAGCGAAATTTATTACTTCTGACAAACTTTCAGTTTTCACACTACACGTGTCAACCTTCAGTTGCCACGCTTCTAGTGCTAATTATATGTGTAACAAGCTTTCTTTTTCAGTTACTATAGTAATTGTCCTTAGGACTGGCGACCGTAATTTCCCCAAATCTCAAATATAATTACCGCTAGTTAATTGTTAACGTAACGGCCGCACATTTACTTTCTTTATTAACTTTACCCCTTTTCAAAATTAATTTCCATCAGTTTCATTAGCATTTTTCCTTTCATTTAGATGTAACCCTTTCCTCCCTCTTTACCGACAGATTAACTTCGGTGACGATTGCTTTTCCCAAATTTCCATTAGGTACACGCAGTTTAATTTTTCACTGTCATTAAGGTCGATAAGTGAGGGGGAGGTTACACGTGGCGACCTGGTGACAGGACAATCTTCAGGTTTGATGTTGTTCTGGACACGAATTTTGCATTGTGCAAATCTCGTAACAAAGTATTGGGTACGTACAGGCCGTTACATCAGCGAGAATAAGTAGTGGGAGTAATCCTAATTATATTTGAGATTTGGAATTTATATTGAAAATTATTAACATGAGTGAAGGCAACAATTGCAAAAATTTGGTAGACTTGGATACGGAACAATTGGTCGAACAGTGGGAAACGCGCACCGCGGTACCCATTGTTCAGGGGCAGGCGGCTAGCATGAAAGACGCGACCGCCGAAACGCAACAAAGAGCAGAAATGGAATTCCAAACTTTAGAAAATGTTTCGGAATCGGAAGTGAAAATCAAATCTGAATCCCTTGATGACGAATACGGGGGGACAATTAAAGAGGAAGCCGCTACGGAAGTGAAACCGGTAGTTTCCGGGAATTTAACTGATTTATTGAATGTTTTGATTAACGAAATCAAGAGTCAATCGGCCAAGCTAGAAGCTCAGGCTGCCAAGCAAGAAAGGCTGCCAAGCAAGAAGCTCAGTCTGAAAAAATTGAACGGATGCTAGACAATCAGAACAAAGCTATTAACGTTGTTAACAACAATGTTGGAGTTGTTAACACAAAAGTTGATAAAATCAAAGAAGATATTGTTGTAATTAATACCGAAATCGGTAATCTTAAACAGGAAATGATAGGCGTTCAGGCGGAAATTGCGAGCATAAATACTCGTTTTTATTCCGAAATTAGCAGAATCGAGAAAAGTGTAGGAGAGTCAGTTGCTCCGATCATCGAGAATAAGGTGACGGAACAAATTCAATTAGTGAAAAAAGAGGATCAAAAGAAAGTGGAAACTTTAAAGGCTTTAGTGTCCGAAGTAGATGCTAAAGTGAGGGAGCAGGCTAATACCTGCGAAGAGAAAAGGAGGGAAGTGGAAACGCTTGCGACGACCGCTTTCCAAGTAATTACGAGAGTGTCGGAATTAGAAAAGAAACTATACGAAAAACAGAGCTATGTGCCAATCTATGCACATAGTTCGGAATTGTTGACGAAAGAGGAGCGGTTCGACCCCTTGAAAAAAGGCGGTATACACGCGACGGATTTCATTAAGAATTGTGAAAGAGTTTTACCCAGATCATGGACTAATGAGAGAAAAATTAATGCGGTTATTGATGTGCAGGCTGGTGATGCCAAGCGTTGGGGCTTAAACCTCAACATTACGAACCTAACTTTTGACGAGTTTAAAAATTTGTTTCTGGCTGAATACTGGTCAGAGCAAAAACAGCAAAGTGCCTGGAGCGAATTTGTCGTATCGAGGCCTTTCGATGCGAATTCTCGCGGTTCGATGAAGGAGTTTTGTGAGGGCTGGATCCGCAAGTTGGAATATTTGCGTGATCGCCGCACGGAATCCGAAATAGTCTGGGAACTCTACAAAAAGCTTCCAGATGATACAAAACGCTACGTAGGAAGCAATTACAGGACAATAAATGATTTCCTGGAAAGAGTGGAGGACGAGGACAATTGGCACAATAATCGCGACAGTGGTAGAGGTCGTGGTAACAACAACGGGTACCACAGCAACCACAACAACGATAACCATGGAAATAATGCATACCGCAACCATGGCAGCAATAACAATAATGGTTCGGACCGTAATAACAATCGATACAATGCAAATAATAACAGGAATGACGGAAACCAGTATCGTACTAACGTGATACGGGCCTCACAGAATAGTAATAACCATTAGCCGCGCCGGTGAGGGGCCGACCGGGCATGGAGAAATTTTGGAGGCCCAATAACAGGAGAAAACCCAGGTGTCGCCGTTATGAAAATTCCGTCTGGAATAATCAACGGCGGGAGAGTGTGATAGTGTTAGGAGAAAGGAGTGAGCCCACAAGTAGTAGATCAGCTGTATACACGGCAGTAGGAAGTACATTCACTGTCAGTGAGAACAATTTAAGTAGTGTTCCGGAAATCGATTATAAAGTGGCAGCTGTAATACCCACAGCGGAACTGGAGATTGAGTTTAAGAATGATTCGCAAGTGTTGAGAGAATATCAGATGTCGGATAAAACGTCCGTCATCGAGCGAGGGGATGCAGAGAGGGATGAGGTCTGGTTAAGGCAGTTCGGTCGCTTATACGACGTACTAAGAGATTATAGGGGCATGTATGGGAGAAGCGTTTGTGGGGAGCGCGGGCAGGATTTGCCGCGTCTCGTCCCGCAGGAAGATAGTGTTTGTGAAATGATAGAAAGTTCTGGCCCTAACCGACAGACTTTACTAGAAATAGTTGATGTTAATGGGGAGCACGAGCAAGATTCGTCGTGTTTCGTCCCGCAGGAGTTGGATGTTGAAGTAGTAACGGAAGGTTCTGGCCCTAACCGGCAGACTTTACCGAAAGTAATAGTGGTAGAAGTAGCCGACCCATCCGACGCAAACCTCCAGTTTAAACATTGCGAAAGTATTAAGGAGAAAGAGTACGAGAATTTTAGTGATAGCCGGACACGACTGGTAGAAAAGCACATAGATTACAGCGTGTGTGAGGTAAGAGCTGACGTTATACGGTCGGACGGTAGCAGTGTGGGTTGCGCAGATCTAGAGGAAGTAATTGCAGATACTACTGGGCACATTCCTCCAGGTAGATTGGCAGATGAGATCAATCTGACCAAAGTGGAATCAACGAAGGCGACAATTAGTGAATTGATAGCAAAGCAACACTCACTAGTTGACGAGTTACAGGAAAAGGTTTCGTTATTGGAGGTGAAGCTACAGACTAAGCCTCAGGACAAACGTTTTGAAATTAAAACTGTATTTGAACAGAGGCTGAAAAAGCCGCCAGATAAGCCGGATTTAGGATCAAAGCCGGATGGTTTTTTCTGGAATGACCTGGATATGGACGAGGATCTACTGTGGGAAAATAAAGAAACAGTCGAGGACAAGTGTAGACAGATAGTAGTGTCTATTAATATGCACGACCTACAACTAAACGTGTTGATTGACACCGGTGCAGAATTGAGTGCTGTTTCTGGGAAAATATTTGAGTTACTGAAAGACAGACCTGGCATCGTAGTTATGCCAGTAACAGGAGTGAAAATTATCGGTGCTACTGGGAAGGCTAGTAAACCGGTCACAAAACAGATTTTTGTCAACTTCGAGGTATGTGGGGCACGATTTGAACAAGAGTTTGTCGTCGTGCCAGACTTGACTACGGAAGTAATTATCGGGTTAGATTGGCTGGTAAAGTACCGTGCAGTGATTAATTGCGAAAGCAAAACTTTGACATGTATGTCACAAGATAAAACAATAGTAGTTAGTTTTGACGAGGCAGGAGACTGTGTGCATAGGCAATACCAGCCTATACACATTGTTAACTGGCCAGATGCTATTGATGTAGGTATGAATTTGAACTACTGTAATGTGAGGAATCTCGGCATTGACAATATTGTAGAAAGTGATTTGGAAAGTATTGTAGATGGTGTGTCAAACGTAACACACGAACAAAGACGAGACCTGTATGAAGTAATAATGAGGAATAAGAGAGTGTTTCCAGACAAACCGAGTATTGGTGTGAAAAAAGATCGTTTGCCAGAAATAATGAAGCTAAGAACCGATGGTCGCATACGTCGTCATGACGCTAAAGCGCGTTTTGCTAAGTTTGCAATCGGGAACTTAGTACTTGTAAAAGCTCATGAGAAATCGACCGAGATAGACAATGAAATCTCTAAATTTAAGTTTGTTTATAATGGACCATATAAAGTCATTGGTATACCTCACACAAATGCTTATTGCTTAGAGTATCCAAGCTCTGGAAAACGATTAGGTATACGGAATACTGTAGACTTGAAATTGTACCAACCTAGGATCGATTAATACCACACAATGGGTAATTTGTACAGTATGTAAATATAGAGTGTAAGATTTAAGGATGTGCCATGTTACGATGCTTTTGCCTGACCTAGAGGTCATTAAAGAAGTTGTAATTAATAAGTAATTAATTTTGACTAAATGATTTAAGAGTAACTGATTAGTAATCATCTGAAAAATCCAAGCTGCTAGTTTAAGTTTTCAGCTGAGTCACAGTAGATTAAGGAATGTAAATATGATTTTGTAACTTGCTGTAATATTTCATGAATGTGTGTTTTTATTAGTCATTGCCGATGTACTTAGACGCTGTTTTAAGTTTCAGGCTAGTACATGCGTGTGATGATGGACAGTGTTGAGTTATCCACTGTGATAGTGTTTATGGACTCCTTGAGATTACTCGGGAGTGAGTTTTTCCGAAAGAATTCAGTGAAACGGACGTTCTGGACACGCCGTTACGCCGCTTTCACACTATACGGTTTTGACCGTACGGCAAAAAGCCGTACGAGTTTTAGCCGTGCCTGTGTTGCTTTCACATTACACGGCTTTTTGACGTGACCAGTTGTTGGTGTCTATTCAGTTTGCTTAATGTGTGTATCAAGATGAACCGTAAACGAGTTGTTGCTTTGTGGTTGCTTCATCGTCGCCGCAAAAGAAAAGGTCGTCTTTTGTGGGTACACCCCATTAACCAGAGAAGAGACGAAGTGGGTTTATTTTATACACTCTTTGAAGATTTGAGGAACGACGGAAATAAATTCTTTAACTATTTCCGAATGTCTATTACCTCGTTTGACGAATTACATAGAAAACTAAAGGATGTGTTACAACGACAAAACACACAATTCCGCAATTGCATCCAACCTGTTCAAATGCTGGCTATCACGTTAAGGTAATTTAATACATAAAAACTAGTTCTGTTTATTTACTTATTTATTTGTGTTTTACATTTTTATTACGCTCAGATTATGAAGTAGAAAAGTCAATATCAATATCAGCAGTTGAAACCAAAGAGTTTGTAGCAGGACTGACTGTACTGTCACTTTGTGGCGACAGGCTCTCTGCAAAAACGTTGTAGAACTGCGTTGTTGATGGTGGGCCTTCATGGCTACTTGTGGAAGGCGAAGGGTATGGTGGTGGCACTTTATTAATTCGTTGATAAGAACTGCGACCTTGAGAAGTCTGTAATGGTTGTTCGAGAAAAGTAGTTGGGTTTGGTGCAGCTGGAGGAGGACGAATCTGATGCGTATGGTAAGAGGATATTGGAGCAGCATTTTCCATAGGTGAATAAGAATAAGCTTGAAATCTATTATTATAGGGCATGGGAGGTGTGTAATGGGTAAATGGAGGAGGTTGAGCTGTCAATATATTTCTCCTTTCATATATATTTTCTATAACTTTGAGGACTCCCATCTGAAACTGAAGATAATCCTGTTCATCAAATTTTTCCAGATGAGGCTTCAGACTAAGTAAAAATGACATTTTGCTGCAAGGTTTGTCTTCTTCCAGAGCTCGTAATATTTTCATTTCGATTGCATCAGGTTTTCTATGTTTTCTGTTTGTATGGCACTCGCTTTTGGATGTTTGTTGTGTGGGTGCTGTATCAAATGGCCCAGAAACATTCTCAGTATTTTCGACGGAGCCCTGCGTTTCTATATCTTCTTCCAGTCTGGCGGTGCGTTCCGATTGAAAACTGTCCTCCGTCTCTCGAGCATCATACAGCTTTTTTAGAAACTGCAGCTGATCAGAATATACATACTTTTTCTTTTTCTTTGCTGCTGAGCCACTTTTTTTCGCAGCTTGAATTTTTATGTTTGACTTCACAAAGGAGTCTCGTAGATTGGTCCACCTCCGTATTACTTCTATACCTACATCAAAAGGAAACAAAACTGTATGAAAACATTTTAATTTTGTATAGAAAAAAGCAAAACTGTAACAAAAAATGTCCACTGCAAACTAAATGTCACTGATTTTTTTTCGTTTTGTTCAGGTATCTGGCAAGCGGTTGTTCCTTCACTGACTTACATTTCCAGTACAGAATTGGGATTTCTACAGCAAGTAAAGTGGTTAATGATGTATGCACAGCAATTTGGTCATCACTGCGGGAAGAATGTATACAAAGACCGACCAAAGAGGTATGGGAATCAATAGCGGCTGGATTTGAACGTACTGCTAATTTCCCCCACTGCTTAGGAGCGGTGGATGGAAAACATATCCGTCTTACTGCCCCATTTAATAGCGGATCAATGTACTTCAATTACAAAGAATACTTTTCTGTGGTTCTGATGGCTGTAGCGGATTCCAACTACAGGTTCATTTATGTCGACGTAGGAAGTTATGGCAAAGACTGTGACTCTTCAGTGTTCAGACGGTCCAGTTTATGGAAGTCAATAGAAAGTAATTCCCTGGAATTTCCAGACGTCCAATGTCTGCCTGGTACGGAAGGTCCAAAAGTACCCTACTTCTTCGTGGGAGACGCAGCATTTGGCCTACACACGCATTTGCTCCGGCCTTTTGGGGGAACAAACTTGACAGTTGAGAAACGTGTATTTAATTACCGTTTGTGCAGAGCAAGGAGGTATGTGGAATGTGCTTTTGGCATCCTCACCAATAAGTGGCGGTTGTTTCACCGACCTTTAAATGTTCATCCAGATTTTGCAGTAAAAATGGTTAAAGCTTGCATTGTTTTACACAATTTTGTACGTCAGAGAGATGGATTTATAATTGAAGACACCACATCCTTCACTGGTTTGGAAGACTTAGCCCAAGATGCCAACATAAGAGGAGGACTGACAGCCAACGCCATAAGGAACACTCTTTGTAAATATTTTATGACAAATGCTGGAAGCGTGTCATGGCAGATGTCAAAGATATAAATTAACAAGCCTTTTCCTTTTTGTAGATTGTTTGTGAAAGCCTGCGACTGTATAGTAAATAGTTTTCTTTATAAATAAATTACTGCTACCACTCACGTTTTTAATCGTTTTGTTTATATTTTGTACGACGCGTTTCGGGAAATAATTCCGATCTTCAAGTGCGTTTTTTTCTCTAAGTTTTCATTATGTGTAGTGTTTTTTTATTTGTGAGGTCTTGTGCGTGTTTCTCTTATAAATTACAGTAAAGAAAACAGAATGCAAGACCTGACACATAAAAAGACACCACACATGATGAAAACTTAGAGAAAAACGCACTTAAGGATGGGAATTATTTCCCGAAACGCGTCGTGCAAAATATAAACAAAACAAAAAAAACGTGACTGGTAGCAGTAATTTACTTATAAACAAACGATTTACTTTTAGAATAAAATTTATAACGTTAAATAAAAACTGTTTAAAACGTATTAAATGTAATATTAATATATTAAATAAATACTTACCAAACGCATTTTTATCTTTGTCTTCCATCTCATCAAAATCTTGCTTCAGTGCTACGCAAACTTCCCGCCAAGCATTCTTTGTAGCAATACGATCTCTATACGCATCTAGAGTTTTGTCCCACAGAACAGGTCTTACTTCCACCAAGGTTATCAAAAGTTCAGTATCAATTTCATCCATTCTTCTACACTTTTCAGTAAACAAGAATAAACACAAATGAATAAAACGACACTACAACGAACTAGTCGACGCCGTACGGCTCAAAACCGTCCAGTGTGAAAGCATGCACTTAGTCACGTAGGCCACTGTTGTCGAACTTGCCGTACGGCGACCGTCTGTTGTAGTGGCAAGACACGGCTGCAGCACGGCACGGCAGCGGCATTTTGCCGTCGCCGTATAATGTGAAAGGCGCCATACATTTCTTCACACCTACAGCCGTACGGCTTTTTGCCGTACGGTCAAAACCGTATAGTGTGAAAGCGGCGTTACAAGGGCGAATGAGATCAAGCGTGCCGCACAGGCGGGCGCAACAATACTGGCAAGTCTGAGCCGCTGTCGGCTCTTGTGTTGCTGTCGGCTCTTGTGCCACTGTCGGCATTCTTTGTACTCGCGAGTACGGAATGTGGAGTTGCTTTTCTTCCCGGACAGCTGATGTGAAAGAATTCTGCTGTCAATATTTATGTTTTTTTTCGATCTGCTGTATATTATTTTCTTGTTTAGCGTTAATTGGACATGACGAGAAAATTAATTATGAAAAGGTTACATAAAAATGTATATTCTATGTAATTAATCATTAGTTTGCGTATTTTGATATACCTGTTTTTTATGACCATGTACTCTGATTAATTTTGCAAATAGTATTCCATTTCTTATAGTGTTACGAATTTTAATGATTTTGGAATAGCTAAACCATTTTCTATGTTTTCTATGAATTTTGATATATTGTCAACCTGTTTTATTTTGTGCAAGATGACAGAGTGGAATAAGATTGGGAGTGCCTCCACTCAATTATTATTGTCTAAAAATTGGTTTATGGTTAATTAAACGAATGCTAAATTTTTTTGATATTTTGAGCATATGCATTTCCGCTGTTTCTTTTTTGGGACGTTTTCTGAGTCTGTTTACGTTACGCGAACATCCTCAGACAATGTGGGGCACGTGTAACGCCGGAAATGCATATCCACCTATTTCCATCTATTGTGCTATTATTTCTTTTTCCTTGCTTTGTTACCTCAAGATATGACATTTCTGTCTCTTTGTATATTGTAATTGTTTTACTGTTGGTATATATATATATATATATTTATACATTTATGTCGATGTATAATTGGTTTGTTTCGTGAATATTATTTGTATTTTTACGCTGGGTCTTGCCTAGGGAAGACTGCTATCGAACGATTACGTCGATAGGTCGTGTGAAGAATCAAAGTGTGTAGGATCTTTGGTAGTGTTAACTCTGCCGCGTGGAGCGCGGGCTGAGAGAGGGAGTCTCGCTGGAGTAGCGAGTGGAGCAGGTGTGTTGTGTGAAGCTCCCGCTAGTTGCCGCGCTTTCGGGGTTTGGCAGAATGTAATTGCGCTCGACTCGCGATGATAGTTTATGACATGGTGTCGCGGATGGGAAGCATTAGCTGGCGCACATCAAGAGCCCATTTCGCCTGGTGACTGTGTCGAGAAGAAGGCGCGCCAACATCCAGCTTCTGCAACAGCGACGGCCGACAATGAGTGACTGTCGCCACCTCCTCGATCGACGGCTTCAAACCTTCAATCAACCAACAAGGAAGACTGGAAGCACGTAAAGTTTTAGAACTGTATGGCAGACCTCAGCTTATAAAATTGTTCCATTTGCCTCGCAAAATTACAGCAACTTAGCATGAACCTTTGTTGCTCATTGTCCCAGTTGCATTACCAAGCAGGGTCCCTTCCTTTTCCGGAATGAACCCGAGTGTCGTTGAAATTCAAACACCAGCATCATTTTATTTCACTGCTTTAATTTCAAAGTTTAGTTAAGGTATTCTACAGTATTTAGATTGCACAAGCACAAATTAAGAGTGCGAGTTTTGTTACCGTATTTTAGCTTACCTGTGACTGCAGCTCAGCTTGGTACGTACTAAATTTTACTATTGTTAATTGTTCAGAATCATTTAATTCAAGTTCAAAGTTAAATCTCTTATTTCTAAATTGCGTAGATTCAAGTAGCTTTTGAAACGATTGTTGAGGTAGTCCAAGACTAACCGTATTTTACTGAATTTCGATGTGCTTCAGAAAGAAAGCTCACTATTAACTTCAGTCACTAAATTAACTTTCGATTTTCCTGTTTTATTAATTCTTTTGCTAAATTAAGTCAGAGTGTAGCGAAATTTATTACTTCTGACAAACTTTCAGTTTTCACACTACACGTGTCAACCTTCAGTTGCCACGCTTCTAGTGCTAATTATATGTGTAACAAGCTTTCTTTTTCAGTTACTATAGTAATTGTCCTTAGGACTGGCGACCGTAATTTCCCCAAATCTCAAATATAATTACCGCTAGTTAATTGTTAACGTAACGGCCGCACATTTACTTTCTTTATTAACTTTACCCCTTTTCAAAATTAATTTCCACCAGTTTCATTTGCATTTTTCCTTTCATTTAGATGTAACCCTTTCCTCCCTCTTTACCGACAGATTAACTTTGGTGACGATTGCTTTTCCCAAATTTCCATTAGGTACATGCGGTTTAATTTTTCACTGTCATTAAGGTCGACAAGTGAGGGGGAGGTTACAAGTTCCAACTGACATGAGCTCTCACACAAAAATCCTCGGAGAATAAGATCACCATAACCAATGAGGGGAGTATTAGCGATTCTACAAGTTTCTTTTTAAGTTCGAGAGGAAATATCTTTTTATATTTCTGTAGTGAATGAAGTGTTCTGCATCCATTGTGATAAGGCAAGTAGGTCAGCATTTACTTTCTGGATGGCTGAGTGAAGATTTGTTGGGCTTGCACTTACGTATAACTGCAGGTCATGAGCATATAAAACATATTCACAGTGGGAGACAACACTCGACACATCATTAACATATAACGAGGAAAGTAATGGGCTCATTACAGATCCTTGTGGGTCCCTTGATACTAAATTCTTTCTCTGTGACTTCTCTGTTTCAATCATTACACATCACTGATGGCATGTAAGATATGAGTGGAACCACTATACAGCGCGATGTGTGCATTATGAAACCGATTCTAAAAAGTACTGGATGGATCATTTCTAGTTTGCACATTCCTTATGTGTGAAACCAGAAGCCTTATAATTCTCCAGTGAAGAAGAATTTTTGAAATGGAATGTGCCACACATTCCAAATTCATTAAAAGCTGTGGCACTAAATTTTACAATGATGGCACCAAATGTTGTCATGTTTGCCATCGTTCAGGTCAGTTTATCTCTAAAGGTGATGGAATCAGACATCTAAAATTGACAGGGAGCAACAAAATCAGTGTAAAGTGCCCTGCAGACATTAAAATCTAATACAAGGAAGGAAAATGCCATGTTACTTTTGTGTCCACTCATGTTGGTCACGATCTGGACCTCAGTCATCTGAATCTGACAGAAAAAGAATGGATGAAGATAGCTGAAGACATTGCTGCATAAATCTCATTTCCTACTGTCCTCCAAACAATTGAAGAAATAGTGCACAATTCAAATTTGGAGAAAGTGCATCTTACAATGATGCAGGATTTGCATAATTTGCAGCTGCATATAACCTGTCGTCAAAGTCAGTCAGACATCCAAATGATGTGACCAGTGTTGAAGCTTGGGTGCAAGAAGTGCAGCAAAGTGACAATCCATGTGTATTGTTCTATAGGCCTCAAGAAACAATTAATGATCTACACCCTGCACTGAGAAGTGAAGACTTTGTGTTAAATATAATGAACGACATATAAGCAAAATACGGAAGTGATTGTATTTGTGTTGATGGAACTCATGGCCTAGATGGCTATGATTTTGAAGTTACAACATTACTTGTACTGGGTGATATGAGGCAAGGATTTTTGTGTGCTTTCCTCATATCTAACAGGAATTACTCAGATGTTTTGAGTATATTTTTCAATTGTGTCAAGTTTCAGGTTGAACATATTTCCCCAAAAGTATTCATGACAGTTTTGGCAGAATCGTGTAGTATTGCTTGGAACAAACCAATGGGACCTCCTGAAATGAGACTTTTCTGTACCTGGCATGACGACAGAGCCTGGAGAACCAATATTAAGAGCAAAATTCAAAATTTGCACAAGAGAAATGAGGTCGAAGCGGGAACGTGTTGTATCTCCGCTTACAGTCGCTCATGTGCAGTGAACCAGCTTTATCGCCGTGCCCACGCACTATGCTCAAGGGAGAGGCTTTGTGGCAATAAACGACTAGAGCGGTTTCGGGACAGGACACATTTATTTTTCCTACCGTTACAATATATGACAAATAATATACTTCGCTAATGTCCGTCTACATAGGCGCGTTGCACTGGCGGCACGGCTCGCTCACCGATCCTGGAGGGTGTACACTCCAGTGACGAGCCGTGGCGCGACCGCGTGGACTGAGCGAGACAAAAGGCCGCGTCACAGATTGTTCTGCTCTTGGTGCGACCGGAGGCGCCGTAACGTCCGCGAAGAAGCGAAAGACAATTTAACGGCGACTGTGTTTACGACCGCGCGTACGCATTTACGGCGGAGTCACGTTGACTCGACGCACGTGGTCCGCGGCGGAAGAACTGGGGAGACGTGTGTCGCGTCGCGTCGACTAGCTCGCACTGGTGGCAGCTTTGTTCCGGTGTGCGACGCACCGTTGCCGAAATTCCGCGTAACGGTACAGCTGCCCCTACTTGTGTCGGCAGTGCCGTAGTTCAGCCCTTCGTGCGTTGGACGGTGCTGCCGCCACAAGGTGTACAAACTCCTTAAGACGTTAATGCAGGTAAGAGACACTGCCGTGTTTCAGGAATCGTTGATAAAAGCACTTCAGAAACTCAACAGCGATTCAGAGACATCACAATTTGGTCACTATTTCCAGATGTATTATGAAAAAGATGTGAAGTGTTGGGCATATTGTCATAGGATGCGAACCGGCTCAACACAGACATGCACCTAAAGAGTATGCATAAGACACTGAAATACATACATGGTAATGCAAAGCAGGTAAAACATTTGGATAAAGGTATACCTGCATTCATGTTGCTTGTAACAGCAAAGCTGTTTGACAGTCTCTTTTAATTTCTCTCCTTTGCGGTACTTACCCCCTCCCCGCTCGCAACACTTCACTGTCTGCCACTCCCACCATAATATCCCTCCCCCTCCCCACCCCAGCCTCCTCCTTACCAGCACCCAGTTGCCACTGGTGCTGGTGCTCGCAGTGTGGTTTCAGTTTTCTGAGACTGCAGGCGTGTGTGCAAGTTGCATTTGCATGAGTGTGTGTGCGTGTGTATGTGTATCTACTGCTGACAAAGGTCTCATTGGCCGAAAGCTATAATTGTGTGAATCTTTTTGTTGTGCCTATCACAACTCAGCATATTGAGTGAATGCTTAGAGAATCAAGTGCTTTCTAAGTATGACAGATTAAGTATTTGCAGGTTCCAGCAGAACTGATAGAATTACTGGGTGAAAACTCAGTTGTATATACGGCAGTGAGATATGCAACATTTATCACCTTGGTATGTGAATGTAATTCTGTGAAGTGGACCACACTGCATGTAATTTATCTTTTATTTCACACATACATAGTGCCATGTTTCTGTTCTATGTATGGAACATGATTTAAAAGCCTATAAGTGTCAGTACATGTGGGCAACAAACTTTGAGTCAACCAAGGCAGCAACAGCTCCAACACACCACACCAGATATGAGATTAAATCTGTCTTACGTACAACACTAAAATGTCTTGAGAGCCATCCCTAAATTCACATATGCTGAAAGTTACCTTTCTGTTCTGATGCAGTATGCCTGCACACTGTTTTAATCTTTACTTACAGCATCTGTCAGTGAATCTGAAGAAAGAGTTTGTGACTTACCATGGCAGTAGACCAGGTATGAGATTAATTCTGTGTTACACACAATACTGAAATGTCTTGTGAGACCTCTATAAATTGAAATATGCTCAACGTTACTTTTCTGATCGAACGCACAATGCCTGCACTCTGATTTAATGTTTAATTGTTTACTTAATGGGCCTGTCACTCAGTGTAAGGGGGTAAGATTTTGTCATACAATGCCAGTAAGAGCATCCACACACTGCACCAGGTATGAGATTAATTCTGTGATATGCAGAATTGTGTAATACCTTGTGAGACATCTATAAATCCAAATATGCTCATTGTTACTTTTGTGTTCATATGGACAATGGTCACATTCTGATTTAATAAAATCACTTGATGCCTTCCTAAGAAAGGGTCTCCATTCCTTCCAAGCTAATTATGTAAGGGTAGACCAGATATGGCTCAAATTCAAAGATACAGTATCAACAGCAATAGATAGATTCATACCACATAAGTTAATAAGAGACGGGACTGATCCACCGTGGTAGACCAAACACATCAGAACACTGCTACAGAAGCAATGAATAAAGCATGCCAAATTCAGAAGAACGCAAAATCCCCAAGACTGGCTAAGTCTCACAGAAGCTTGAACTTTAGTGTGGACATCATTGTGAGATGCTTTTAATAGTTTCCACAGTGAAACATTGTCTCAAAATATGGTAGCAAAGCCAAAGAGATTCTGGTCGTATGTAAATTACACCAGTGGCAAAAAACAGACAATACCATCATTGCGTGATAGTGATGGAAATGTTACCAATGATGGTGCCACTAAAGCGGAGTTACTAAATACAGTTTTCAGTCATTCCTTCATGAAAGAAGACAAAGTAAATATTCCAGAATTTGAAAACAGAGTAGCTGTTAGTATGAGTGACATAAAAGCAAATATTTTAGGTGTTGCAAAACAACTGGAATCAATGGCAGCAACAGCTTACACACAGCCCACCAGGTATGAGATTAATTCTGTGTTATGCACAAAACTTAAATGCCTTGTGATACATCTACGAATTCAAATATCCTCAGTGTCACCTTTCTGTTCCAATTCACAATGACTGCATTTTGATTTACGTTTAATTGAATGCTATTTTATGTTTTATGTTTATATTTTCTTGATAAATGCAACTTGCGTCTTGCTTTTGTTCCATCGTCACGGACAGAAAGGTTTGTGCAGTAATTACCAATGTTATTTTTTATATGTACAACTGACTGGTAAAGGTGTTCACACGGTGCAGTTAGAATCCACAGAGTTTAGAACAGATCTTTACAATGAGCTGAACTACTATTTTTGGTTATCATTCTTATGGCTCTTTTCTGAAGTTCAAAAATTGTGTTCATATTTTGTGCATTTTTTCCTCAAAACAGAATGCCATAGCTAATAACTGACTGTACATATGAATAGTATGTAACTAGAAGTCTTGGCATGTTATACACTGATGATGGGATTCTAAGGGCATAACATGCTGATGACATTTTGTTTGCAAGTATCTTTATGTGTTCTCATCACTTCAACTGAGAATCAATATTCATTCCTAGAAATTTTGCATTTGTTAGACAGTCTATAGAAGTGAAATCTACATTTAATTTAACATTGTCATTTTCTCTCTTCAAACTGGAACTCATGGCATTAATTTTCGGTATGTTAAATGTCACTTTGTCGCTTATTGTCCAAGGCACAGATCAGACAATTTTAATGTCCTTCACTGGAATGTACAGTGTTTATCTAATAAGTTGGAAGTAGTGGAGGATGTCATAGAGAGTTATCACTTAGATGTAATCTGTCTCGTAGAGCACTGGTTAAAGCATAATGAAATAGATCTATACTGCAATGAGAGCTACACCCTAGCTGACAAATATTGTAGAACTAATAAAAATCATGGTGGATGTGTTATATTTCTGAAAAAAAGGGATTAAATATGAACCAATAGTGAAGGTTAAAGTATTAACTCTAGAAATGTTATGTGAAATTGCAGCTGTTAGGTTAACAGATTTAAATTTAATAGTTGTAGCTTTGTACTCAACTAAGACTGGAGGCAATTCAATAGATGGTTTTGTTAACAAGTTAGTGTCTTTATGTGAGACAGCCTGTAAGTATAAGTGTAGGATACTAATCTGTGGAGATTTCAATTTGAATTTTCAGTTGTCCACTATCTATAACTCATATGTAAATAATTTATTAAATTCTTTTGGTCTTTATATTACAACCACTGAAATAACAAGGCCACATTATAAAGGTGCTGGTACCTGTATTGACAATATATTTGTATCAAATGAGTTAATGCATCTCAAGTCAGAGGTAATTAAGACCTGGGTATCTGACCACTGGCCACTACTTCTTAGAACAGATATAACAAGAAATTGTAACACTGACTCAGTGCACATGGCAGGAAAGAAAGTATGTGTGGTCAATTATGATAATCTAAATATGTTTAAGTCTCATATTGATAAAAGTAACTGGTTGCAGGTTTATCAAGAACATGTAATAAATAGAAAGGTGGAAGAACTCATATCTACTCTTTCTGTATATGCTAAGATGTCATTTCCCATTAAGTTACTAAATAATAAAAAGGCACTAAGAGTAAATAAGGTGTTGAAGATCAGGAGGGAGTGTGATCAATATTATGACTGGTATAGAAGTAGAGGTTCTCAAGTATTTAAAGACATGCTCACAGTGAAAAAGATAAGATTAAGACAGGCCTTAAAGGAAGCTAGGTGTAAAAAAAATGAAGATATAATACTAACATCTGAAAATAAGACATGTGCAATGTGGCATATCATTAACAGTCATTGCAACAGGAAAATGACTTCACAGGCTGAAGGCAGTAATCTGAATGCTGCACAGTTAAATACATTCTTCACTGAGAAGGTGCAGGATATAATAAAGGTGATTGGCACTTCCAATATAGCCACTGACCATAAATACTACCTGAGAAACACCACAAAGCCTGAAAGTATATTTAGCTTTAAACTGGTCAAGGTACAGGATGTTACTAATATACTGAGGAAAATGAAGAACAGTTTTAGTAATGACGTTTATGGTTTAAGTTCAGCCATGTTAAAGTGTGATTCAGTTCAACTGCCAGAATTGATAACATATGTAGTAAATACATGTATTTTGGAGGCTCAGTTCCCAAAGGCACTGAAGTTTGTTAAAGTCACTGCAATACACAATAAAGGCAGCCTCTCAAGTTGTGATAATTTTAGGCCTGTTTCAATTGTGCCAATCTTGTCTAAAGTGATAGAAGCTATATTAAATAATCAAATAGTAAAATACTTTAAAGAAAACAAAGTCTTCACTCATAGTCGATTTGGCTTCAGATCGGGGTTGTTGTTGTTGTTGTGGTCTTCAGTCCTGAGACTGGTTTGATGCAGCTCTCCACGCTACTCTATCCTGTGCAAGCTTCTTCATCTCCCAGTACCTACTACAACCTACATCCTTCTGAATCTGCTTAGTATATTCATCTCTTGGTCTCCCCCTACGATTTTTACCCTCCACGCTGCCCTCCAATACTAAATTGGTGATCCCTTGATGCCTCAGAACATGTCCTACCAACCAATCCCTTCTTCTGGTCAAGTTGTGCCACAAACTCCTCTTCTCCCCAATCCTATTCAGTACCTCCTCATTAGTTATGTTATCTACCCATCTAATCTTCAGCATTCTTCTGTAGCACCACATTTCGAAAGCTTCTATTCTCTTCTTGTCCAAACTATTTACCGTCCATGTTTCACTTCCATACATGGCTACACTCCATACAAATACTTTCAGAAATGACTTCCTGACACTTAAATCTATACTTGATGTTAACAAATTTCTCTTCTTCAGAAACACTTTCCTTGCCATTGCCAGCCTACATTTTATATCCTCTCTACTTCGACCATCATCAATTATTTTGCTCCTCAAATAGCAAAACTCCTTTACTACTTTAAGTGTCTCATTTCCTAATCTAATACCCTCAACATCACCCGACTTAATTCGACTACATTCCATTATCTTCGTTTTGCTTTTGTTGATGTTCATCTTATATCGTCCCTTCAAGACACCATCCATTCCATTCAACTACTCTTCCAAGTCCTTTTCTGTCTCTGACAGAATTACAATGTCATCGGTGAACCTCAAAGTTTTTATTTCTTCTCCATGGATTTTAGTACCTACTCCGAATTTTTCTTTTGTTTCCTTTACTGCTTGCTCAATATACAGATTGAATAACATCGGGGAGAGGCTACAACCCTGTCTTACTCCCTTCCCAACCACTGCTTCCCTTTCAAGTCCTATAACTGCCATCTGGTTTCTGTACATATTGTAAAGAGCCTTTCGCTCCCTGTATTTTACCCCTGCCACCTTTAGAATTTGAAAGAGAGTATTCCAGTCAACATTGTCAAAAGCTTTCTCTAAGTCTACAAATGCTAGAAACGTAGGTTTGCCTTTCCTTAATCTTTCTTCTAAGATAAGTCGTAAGGTCAGTATTGCCTCACATGTTCCAGTATTTCTACGGAATCCAAACTGATCTTCCCCGAGGTCGGCTTCTACTAGTTTTTCCATTCGTCTGTAAAGAATTCATGTTAGTATTTTGCAGCTGTGGCTTATAAAACTGATTGTTTGCTAATTCTCACATCTGTCAACACCTGGTTTCTTTGGGATTGAGATTGGGGTTAGGAACTGTTAAATCTGCCTTATTACTTTTAACACAGTGTGTGAAGCAACTAGAAAGCAAGCTAGTGGTTCAGAATAAACTTTTTGATTTATCAAAAGCTTTCGACACTGTGTCTCATGAAATCTTATTGAACAAACTGCAATTCTATGGCTTTACAGGAAGTGCTCTGGAACTGATAAAATCTTATCTAAGTAATACAGTGCAGAAGGTGGTTTTTAATGGTGCTGAATCAGATTACTTACCTGTGGACATGTTCTGTACTTGGCCCAATTCTATTTATTATTTATATAAATGACTTACCATGTAACATAGTTGAGCCGTCAACTAGGACTTACTTATTTGCAGACGATGTATAACTGAAGTAACAGCACAGAAGGTGAAATAGGAAGCAGACCAGTGCACTGTCAAAGTTTAAAATTGGTGTAAAGCTAATTCCCTTTGCATCAACAGAAAAAAAATACAAGACCTGTACGTTTCGTGGAATAATAACACTGAATTGAGCAGAGCTCAAATGCTGTTAATTTCCTTGGAATCTCAATTGATTCAAAATTATCCTGGGGGTAGCCATATAGAAAAAGTGGGAAGCAGCATTAGCAAAGGAATATTTGTTCTAAGGAAGCTGCGTCTTTGTCTAAACGTGCCAGTACTTAAAAGTGGTTTATTTTGCTTTAATACACAGTCACATTTCCTATGGTACAATACTGCTGGGACATCAAAGCAAGGCAGCTAATGTCTTCAAACTACAAAAGAAGGCAATAAGACTGATATGTAGCTTGGCACCCAGAGCTCACTGTAGGCCAAGCTTTAAAAAATTACAGATTATGACCCTGCCGTCAATATTTACACTACAGTGTGTAATGCATATTAAGGAAAACTATCCGAATTATCAACAGTATGACATGCGACATAATTATAACACAAGAAACAAGCAGGACCTAGTTTCTTTCCGATGTAACTATAACAACTCTTTTTCTTTTAATTAATGTTTTATTTTGTTGATCTATTAATTTAACTTTTATTTAGTGGTTAGTATAAGATAGGGTGAGCGTTAGTTTGCTTAACCTGTTCCGCATTTTTCAATTCAATCTTTACGTTTTGCAGTATTCGGTGGCCTAACTTCTACATCTGGTTTCTCTTTGCTGTGTTGTTCTTGCCTCTGTGGACCATAATTTCCTCTGTAATTATTAGCGCCCTGGTCTCGCCAGTTGCTGTTTCTATCATCGTGACCTCTTTCAAAGTACCCTTGACCGTTGGCATTTTGATTCCTAAACCCATATCCGCCACTGTATGAGTGTCCATTACTGTTTGTATTTCGGTACCAATTATTCTGGTTACCGTTTCTATGCCAATTGTCTCCATTGTGCCACTGTCCTTGTATGTTAAATTGCCTGAAATTATTGGTGTTAGGATTACTATTATTATTATTGGAATATTCGTTTCTAGTCCTCTCCTTTTGCTGTTCTCTTTCCTTTCCTTTTTCTTTCACTTCATCTTCTTTAAAGATAAATTCGAGTTCCCTTAAAACCTCTTTGAATTCTTCGGTATTTTAATTTTTTCCTACTGTCGCCTGTTGATACTTTACCGGTAATTTCATTCTATATAGACGTATCAGCTCTCCGTTACTGCATGGTTTGTCTAGGCATTGATTCTTATTGTCCATTGTATCAAAGAATTTTACCACGCTTTTCTCTCCTGAGTTTTCATATGGTGTCATCTGAAGTAACTAATATTTAATTTTGTTTTGCGCCTCCTTAGACCAATATTTTTTCCAGAAATACTGTTCTGAACTGTAGGTAAGACGTACAGGTAGCCGCGATCTTTTGCATCACCTCTGCTACTGTCCCTGACATGTGTGCACAAATGAAGTTGTTAGCAGAATATGGAATCGGTGGGTTCAGGAGGGTAATACAGAATGCCGTGCTGGATCCTAACGGCCTCGTAACACTAGCAGTAGAGATGACAGGCATCTTATCCGCATGGCTGTAACGGATCGTGCGGCTACGTCTCGATCCCTGAGTCAACAGATGGGGACATTTGCAAGACAACAACCATCTGCAGGAACAGTTCGACGACGTTTGCAGCAGCATGGACTATCGGCTCGGAGACCATGGCTGCGGTTACCCTTGACGCTGCAGCACAGACAGAAGCGCCTGCGATGGTGTACTCAACGACGAACCTGCGTGCACGAATGGCAAAACGTCATTTTTCCGGATGAATCCAGGTTATGTTTACAGCATCATGAGGGTCGCATCCGTGTTTGACGACATCGCGGTGAAAGCACATCGGAAGCGTGTCTTCGTCATCACCATACTGGCGTATCACCCGGCGTGATGGTATGGGGTGCCATTGGTTACACGTCTCGGTCACCTCTTGTTCACATTGACGGCACTTTGAACAGTGGACGTTACATTTCAAATGTGTTACGACCTGTGGCTCTACCCCCCAGTCGATCCCTGCGAAACCCTACATTTCAGCAGGATAATGCACTACTGTATGTTGCAGGTCCTGTACGGGCCTTTCTGGATACGGAAAATGTTCGACTGCTGCCCTGGCCAGCACATTTTCCAGATCTCTCACCAATTGAAAATGTCTGGTCAACGGTGGCCGAGCAACTGGCTCGTCACAATACGCCAGTCACTACTCTTGATGAACTGTGGTATCGTGTGGAAGCTACATGGGCAGCTGTACCTGTACACGCCATCCGAGCTCTGTTTGACTCAAGGCCCAGGCGTATCAAGACCGTTATTACGGCCAGAGGTGGTTGTTCTGGGTACTGATTTCTCAGGATCTATGCACCCAAATTGCGTGAAAATGTAATCACATGTCAGTTCTAGTATTATATATTTGTCCAATGAATACCCGTTTAACATCTGCATTTCTTCTTGGTGTAGCAATGTTGATGGCCAGTAGTGTAATAAATTTCCTTAAGACAGGAAAGCTTCTGTACACAAATCAGCACGGATTTAGAAAGCATCGCTGATGCGAAGCTCTGCTTGCCTTTCCTGGCGTGATATCCTACAAACCGTGAATGGAGGGCAAGAGGCACGTTCCACATTCATAAATTTGCGGAAAACATTTGACACAGTGCCCCACTGCACATCGTTGACAAAGATCCGAGCTTCCGGTTTAGGTTCACAGGTATGTGAGTGGCGCCAGGAATTTTTAAGTAATAGAATCCTCTACGTGGTCCTTGAGGGCGAGAGCTCGTGAGAGACAGTGGCATCGTCAGGAGCACCTCAGGGAAATGTGATAACACTGCTGCTGTCCTCTGTATAGATAAATCTCCTGTCGGACAGGGTGAGCAGAAATTTATGGACATTTGCTGATGATGACGCTGTAGTGTACGGGAAGGTGTCGTCGTTGAGTGACGGCTTATAGAGAATTTCTAATTGGTGTAATGAATGACAGCTTGCTCATAATGTAGAAAAAAATGAGTTAATACGAATGAGTAGGAGAAAAGTCCTGTAACGTTCGAATGCAGCATTAGTAGTGTGCAGCTTGATACAGTCACTTCGATTAAATACCAAAACATAAGGTTGCAAAGCGATATAAAATGGAGTGAGCACGTCAGGTCGGTAATAGGGAAAGCGAATGCAATGTGTATAATAATTATGTATATTGATTATGTGTTATTTATGGTTGTCTGTAATAATTATGTTTTATTTATGTTTCTTCAAAGCAGAGATCCGGCAGAAAAATACGTAAAGACTTATTGCAGGTTAAGTGAACATTTTACAGACTTTGACACGTTGAGCCACAATATTGGCAAGTGGCAGCAGTCTAACAAGGAGGCCGACGACCAGCGGAGTTTGCACAGCAGCAGTCAGCACTTCGACAGAGCAGACGAGCAATGCTTCCGAGGAGAACAACGACCAGCGTAGTTCACACATCACTGTCAATGCTCCAGGAACTGTCTGCATAATGAATTCAGGTGCGTGACGTATCTGGCGATGCGGAGGAGGAAGACAGCGCAATGCCCGACCACGCCAACATAGAGGTAAAACAAGGAAATTCGGCATGCGTGTCGATACTGGTCACGTTTCTGCCCAACTTTAGAAGCATAGATCAACGACCGAGAGGTCAGTCGCTGCCCTAGAAACTCAGTGACATTGGGAAAAAGACACCTAATAAATACCTCCGACAAACAGGCATGAGTGGGTCCTTTGAGAGGAGACAGAAGATACGAAGAAACGTCGCCTGGACAGACAGACCAGTGGATATCATATTTCGCTACAACAACTTACCTGCTACGCTGCTCGACGGAAGAAGATGTTGGTACTGTGCCAATAGGTCAATGCAGGAAATGCCATCCCAGACGTCACCAGAAAGAAGAATTCCTGTGGTAGTTGGTGTTAGAGCTGCACCTTTTTAAGACTGAAGTCACCTGATAGAGGCACTTCCTTTAAGCAAGTATACCTAACTAAGTGTTCACCTTCTGCGGATGTAATGTTTCCAAGTAGAGAAGGAATTAGCATATTTCATCAAAATATGAGAGGTATTAGGGATAAAGTTAGTGAACTGCTTATAAATGTTGACTATGAAATTATTGGTGTATCAGAGCACCACTTAAATAATTTGACAGTCCAGAGGCTTCCTTTACCAGGATACAGATTAGCTGGCTGTTTTTCGAGTTCTTCGCTGGGTGGGGGAGTGGCTATGTATGTAAAATACAGTGTTCCATTTGAGACCATAGCCGTATCACAGCACTGCAGTGAACAAATATTTGAATGTTGTGCAGGGGCAGCTGAATTTAGTGAAACTAAGCTTGTAATTGATGTTGTGTATAGGTCCCCTAACTCTGCTTCATAGTATTTCTGCTCACGCTAGAGAGGGTACTTGATTCACTTTGTAGGAAGTACCAGAAATTAGTTATATGTGGTGACTTCAATAGGAATTTTGTATATGATGGTGCAAGAAAAAGGATGTTGATGCATCTCATAAATTCATATAATCTGATGCAGACTATGTTTTTTCCAATTAGGGTTCAGGGGAACAGTAGCACAGCCATAGACAACATCTTTATTCATTCTTTATTACTGGATGGGCATTCTGTTGGTAAAAGGGTGAATGGCCTTTCAGAAATATAAAGAATTATAAAAGTAACTGCTAAATTCAAACAATATTTCTGCTTGCTACAATTACGACACACACTATTACGGCGAGTAACAATCGTACTTTAGTTAATCTTTGAAAATTAATGTGCTATGTCGCATGTGTTTGCTATTTGATTATTATCTGACAACTGTGACCTGCTTAGTGTGAAGTACTGAAAGTGTGCGTTATGTATTGTTCCCACATCATGATGCCAATAACTATTCTCACATAAGATTGCTTACGACTGTAATGTTCAGTTCCAGTTTAATTATTCTCGTTCTGGTAAGGAACTGACGATCGTTGGTTATTTCATTAACGACATACTTTGAAAACCTTTCTTCCAAATTTTCCACTAACCACTGTTATTTAAAAAACTAGTTTACATAATTAGAAGTATACAAAGTTAACTGAACTTTATTTGTAATCGTCATTGCTAAAACACTGAGGAGTGGCGATTCGGTTATAATTTCATCTACTTCTCTCGGTTTTGCATTATTCTTCGGAGTAGATGCCTTTTCCCCACAGATTAAGGACTTTAGGCACACAGTCATACAGAAAAGCGTAATTAGCTTGAGAGGTGGCAGGGTTATACGTGGTTCCCGGTGACAGGACGGTGCATTATGATTACGACTGTCCTGAGCCTTGCAAAATCACCAGTGGTTAATTTCAATGAATAATAGTGAGAAAATTTTAATTACAACAGTGCAGGCGGGATTGGGGTTACAACATAACGATACGAGCATAGGTATGTTCGACAACGTTTCATATATTGACGACAAACTAAACAATACTGGAGAAACGGAATATATAAAAGTGATGTAAAGGTAACAGAGACGAAAACGAAACAGACAATGGAGCCAGGTAGTAATTTGCCGGTACTTAGTACGAATGCTTTAATGTAAATGATTCAAAAAATGATTGAGCATATAAGAAGTGAGATTAGCTCTGTGAAAACCGAAATCACAAATTCTCTAAGCGGTGAGATTAGCTCAGGGAAAAGCGAAATTATGAATTTAGTTGTCAGTGAGATTATGAAGACCATAAGTAGTGACATACGTTCTGTAAAAGAGGAAATAACTGCTGTGAGAGGTGAAACAGAAATTTCAAACAATACTTTGCAAAAAGAAAGAAATGACTTAGATACTAAATTTAGTAATGACAGAAAAGATATGATAAAATTTTTTAGGGACGAAATGAAAAAAAATCAAGGAAAACATGCAACAACAATTGGGCGACTTAGTAGATGAAAAATACGGAAATATCGAAAATCAATTGAGGTATGGTATCGGTGTGAGAACGGACGAGATCAATGAAAATGTCAACAAAAAGGAAAATTGCGAAAAAGTAAAAATCCGTTCTGACTTTAAAAATTCGGCGGATTCTTTGAACTGTCAAACTGTAAGTGTTAAGGTCAGTGTTCAGGCGTTGGAAACAGATGTTAATGATAAGTTTTGTGAAATAAAAGACAAAGATGTAGGTGAAATAAATGAGCGTATTAAAAATCTGAGAAAGCAAGACATCTAACCACCACGTACGTTATAGAAGGGACATGTCAGAGTCAAGTAAGCAGTGAGATTGATAAATTTGATCATAAAGGTAGTAGAAATCCTGTCGTGTTCATGGACAAATGTAAGTAGATAATTCCGAAAGAATTACCAGAAGAAATTCGCATCAGGATTGCCAGTGAGTGATGACGCAGATAGTTGGGCAATTAGCGCCCTGGGCGGTTGCAAAACGCTTGACGAATTCTTAAAACGATTTGAAGACGAATACTGGTCAACCAGTACACAGGGGGAAGTAAGTACGGAATTTACGTATGCTCCCCCGTACCATGCCAGCAGAGACTCAAATATGCAAAGTTATTGCGAGGGTATGTGTAAGAACATTTAGCATGTAAAAGCACATATAACCGAAAAGAGAATGTTGGGCATACTGTGCGGCACGTTGCCACGTGATGTCCGCGCCCACGTGATTGGTGACCGTAGCAGAACAGCGTTTTTGAAAAACGTAGGAGACGTAGGTGTGTTATACCGTGACGACGAAACTCGCCGGTACGGTCACCACAACAGCAGCTATAATCAGAACGGAAGTAGTAACTATTGCTACAGATGAAGTAAAAATAATCAAAATCAAAGTCAAAGAGGAAACTTAAATAGTGATTACAGTATGAGATCGGCACATGTAGATAATGGAAGACGCGGCGGAAGAGGTTTCGGTCGTGGTAGGGGAGATTGTAATTGTAGCCACCATGGCAATGATGGAGTGCAAAACGGGGGTCCGCAACAGTATCGCGTCATACTGCTGCGGATCGCTATGCGAGACCCCCCGGCTTCAGAGGCGGTATTGCCGCCGCAACGATGAGGACGCAAAGGCAAGCAAAACGAGTAACGAACTTAAAGAAGGTCAAGCGTACGCTGGAAACAGCGAGAATGATTAACGATACAGAAATGTCGCGATTCGGACGCTGGTCTAATCAGATGTATTAGCAAGCGAAATCACGAATGTACTCGTGCGAGTTCAGACAGTACCGCTGCACCGAGTTTAGAGCATCTTACGGTAGCGAATAAGCAAGTTGTCTCGGTAAATGAACTTGAAATAATTAAGGATAAGGAATGGCTGACGCAAGTAAGTAATATGTACGATAGTTTGGAGGAATGGAAGAAAGAAAGCAGCGTATATTTTACGGAAAGTAATGAGAAAGTGATGAGCAATGAAGATGAGTATTTTGTTTGTGAGACGAAAGAGGCAAATAATTTAAAGAGCTATTACGTAATGTAGCTAATGTTGATGAGATATGTGAATGTAATAAAGAATTTTGGGCACGTGAGGTGCGTAATAATAATGTGTTTGTTGATGCCATTCCCGAACTCGACGAAGTCAGCGGATTAGAAATGACAGCCGGAAACTGTGTTATGGGGCAACATTATGTTTTCTCTGATAAGTGGGTGAGATTAGTGAGCGAAACGGAAGATTCCAATGTGTACCAAGTTACGGCAGAAGTATTGCGTACAGATGAAGAAAGCCAGTTTGACGACGCAACAGATACTGCGGAAGTAAAACATATTTTGTTTCAAACAGAAGAAGGGAACAGTAGGAGGCAGAAAAAGCCACCGGATAAAATGCTTGAGCCGGGTGGTACTCTGCGGAAAGATTTGGAAGTGGAACAATATTTTTTATGGGAAGATAGAGGTGATGAGTCGAGACGATGTGAACAGATAATGATCCCGTTAAATGTACATGGTGTGGAAACTTAGATAATAATCGAAGGTGGTAGTCAGATTGGTGTGTGTTCCCAGTCATTTTATGAGCATATTAAGAACGAACGTGAAGTATTCGAATGCCAGTTGATAGATGCTACCGGTTGTTGTAGTAAACCAATAAAATCTAAGGTGTTGTTATAAATGGTTATGAAAAGTGTATTGTTCGAACACGATTTCTTAGCTAAGTACTGAATTAATTGCAGGTATGGATTGGATGACTAAGCATAAAATAATTATTGACTGTGATAGGAAGAAAATGATCTGCTCAGTGGGAGAAGAGAAGATAAATGTGTTTTTTGATGAAGTAGTAGAAACTGGTGAAAGGAGTGAAATTAATTTACGAATATTTAAACTATTAATGTGTGCAGGTCTGGGTGAAGGAGCTGAGCGTTATCATGTTAGAAACTTGAATAAATTGTTGCTGTCTGATGAAGTGAAAGACTTAGAAAAAAGTTTTTGGGAATATCAGTACAACAAAAAAGGGAATTGTACAATATTTCAGCCATTAATAAAGAAGTATTGCCAGAGAAGCCTGGTTTAGTACGTGACTTTGAATATGAAATCGAAACTGTAGAGCATGAACCATTTTTCGGACCAACGTATCAAATCCCGTTAGCTAGAAGGAATCAGTACAGAGAGATATAAATCGTATGGAGGAATGGGGAACATTTGAAAGATCTAGGAGTCGGTATAATAATTCACTTGTTCTGGTCAATAAGAAAGACAGAGGAGTGAGAATTGTGATAGACGCGGGTGATTGAAATAAGATAGTGAAGCGTGAGACTGATAGACCAAAATGTTTGGATGATATGCATCGGAAGTTTTATGTTGTTATATACATGAGGAGTCTTGAATTGATGTCTGGATATTGGCAAATTCCATTAGATCCAAAATCAAGGAAACTGACAGCACATCTTTTTGTGGGAAAGTGCTATCAATATAAAGCCATTGCCGTTTGGATTAAACACATCTTATCCGTGTTTATTCAAGCATTGGATAGAGTGTTAGGAAAAGAATTAGCGAGTAGAATAACAATTTAGGCTGATGATACATCATCATGGGAAGAGCATTATGAGATGATGAAATAAATTTTTCAAGCATTGAGACGAGGTGGAATGACGTTAAAAATCAAGAAATGTGAATCTGTAAAAAAGGAATTAGAATTCTTAGGTCGTATTGTAACGACTATGGGAATAACGAAAGCTCCGCGAAAATTAGAAACGATTAGAGATTGCCAACCACCAAAGACGAAAAAATGTTTTAAGTTGTTTTCCTGCTTATGTAATTTCTTTCGCAAATATGTAGATGGGCAAGCTTTCAATGATCCAGATTTATGTAATACATTGAAGAAAAATAGGCAACGGCCTTGCCGCAGTGGATACACTGGTTGCCGACAGACTACCGAAGTTAAGCGCTGTTGGGCGTGGCCGGCACTTAGATGGGTAACCGTTGGGGCCGCCAGACATTTTTCGGGGTGCACTCAGCCTCGTGATGCCAACTGAGAAGCTACTCGACCGAATAGTAGATGCTCCAGTCACAGGAAACCATCGTAACGACCGGGAGAGCAGTGTGCTGGCCACACGCCCCTCCTATCTGCATCCTCAGCTGAGGATGATACAGGGGTCGAATGGTCCCGATGGGCCACTTGTGGCCTGACGACGGAGTGCTGATAACAAACCGAAGAAAAATAGTAGATTTGTGTGGACGGAAAAGTCTCAGTTAGTTTTCGACAGATTAAAACAGGAACTTATAATAAGCCAAATTTTACACCATCCTGATTTATCATTACTGTTCCATATGGGGACATATACATGCGATTATGGCGTTGCAGTTCATATGTTTGAGGAAACAGTGGTAGGAGGAAGTAAATAATGTCATTCTATATCGTTTGCGAGTAGAACTTTGACGAGATATGTCAGAAAAAGAGGCACTGTCTATTGTTTGGGAATTTAAGAGATTTAAAAGTTTTTTATGGGAACGCAAGGTGATAGTGCATACAGATCATAAAGCCTTAACATTTTTGAAGAATTGTCGACTACTGCATGACAGACTGACGAGGTGGGCGACGTACATACAGATGTTTGATTACGAAATTTATTATGCAAGAAGTAGAGGTATACACAACTGTGCAGCAGACGCTCTACCAAGGTTGCCATTCAATCCAAATGGATCGGGTAATAGGGAAAGTGGAGAAAAGACGTTCAAAGTTATGTATTTAAAAAATGATGAAGGGAAGAAAAAGGAGGAGGATATATGTAAGAACATGCGCTGATATCAAACGGATGACGAGTGCTTAAAGTTAGTGAAAACTAAATTCGGTGCTAGAAACGGAGAAGGAGAAAGGTTAAGGAAGTATTACAAGGTGTATGATGGTGTGTTGTATTTGCGGAAAGATGAAAGTAAAGAACACTGCCGAGCATGTTCGCCATCTAAATACGTACTCGAAGTGATTTATTTTCATTTGGCATGTGGTCATTGCGGACCGAAGAAGATAGCAGAGTAGATAAGATAGCAGGGTCAGTAACGTTTATTAACGTGGAAAGGGAAATAGCAGAGAGAGTACAAACTTGTGATAAATGTCAGAAGGTAAAAGTAACAAATGTGACTAGCTATGGTCCAATGCAAAGTATACAACCTAAAGACAATATAGAAATTTTGACAATAGAGTTATGTGGGCCTTTACCAAAGACTACTGGAAATCTTGCATAGATTTTGGTCGTGTTAGATACGTTTTCCAAATTTGTAAAGTTATACCGTTTACGAAAAGCTACTGCTAAGTCAATATTCGGTAACTTGGTTGCTTATTTTGAGCAAATCGGAAAACTGAAAGCAATTTTATCTGACAATGGTCCACAATTTATATCTAAGGTATGGAAAGAAGGAATGAAAGAAAAAGGTGTAGAAGTTATTCATATATCGCCATACCATCCACAAAGTAACCCTTTGTAACGCTATATGTGTGAACTGGGTAGGTATTTTAGGACTTACTGCCATAGTAATCACAGGGTGTGAGGCAAGAATAATTCAGAAATTGAAGAAATCATAAACTCCGTTTCACATGAGAGTACAAGGTAAAGTTCAATTGAAATTATGTTGGGTAACAAACCAAAAAGTATAGTAGAAGATTTGATTAATTTTCCACCACAACAAGATTTAGACATGTCACAGAAAAAAGGTTAGCGGGAGAGAAAATGATAAACCGTGCTGAGGCACGAATTAAAAGACATAAGCAGAGAGTAAAGTCAGCAAAATTTAAAGTTGGGGTCCTCGTTCTCCTTAAAACTCTTGAGAAATCCAGTGACACAGATGATGAAATATCGAAATTTAATTTCATTTATAACAGACCTTTCAAAATTGAAAGCATTCCTCACCATAATGCTTTCTGTCTAGTTCACCTACCGTCAAATAAAAAATTAGGTATGCCTAATATACACTCCTGGAAATTGAAATAAGAACACCGTGAATTCATTGTCCCAGGAAGGGGAAACTTTATTGACACATTCCTGGGGTCAGATACATCACATGATCACACTGACAGAACCACAGGCACATAGTCACAGGCAACAGAGCATGCACAATGTCGGCACTAGTACAGTGTATATCCACCTTTCGCAGCAATGCAGGCTGCTATTCTCCCATGGAGACGATCGTAGAGATGCTGGATGTAGTCCTGTGGAACGGCTTGCCATGCCATTTCCACCTGGCGCCTCAGTTGGACCAGCGTTCGTGCTGGACGTGCAGACCGCGTGAGACGAAGCTTCATCCAGTCCCAAACATGCTCAATGGGGGACAGATCCGGAGATCTTGCTGGCCAGGATAGTTGACTTACACCTTCTAGAGCACGTTGGGTGGCACGGGATACATGCGGACGTGCATTGTCCTGTTGGAACAGCAAGTTCCCTTGCCGGTCTAGGAATGGTAGAACGATGGGTTCGATGACGGTTTGGATGTACCGTGCACTATTCAGTGTCCCCTCGACGATCACCAGTGGTGTACGGCCAGTGTAGGAGATCGCTCCCCACACCATGATTCCGGGTGTTGGCCCTGTGTGCCTCGGTCGTATGCAGTCCTGATTGTGGCGCTCACCTGCACGGCGCCAAACACGCATACGACCATCATTGGCACCAAGGCAGAAGCGACTCTCATCGCTGAAGACGACACGTCTCCATTCGTCTCTCCATTCACGCCTGTCGCGACACCACTGGAGGCCGGCTGCACGATCTTGGGGCGTGAGCGGAAGACGGCCTAACGGTGTGCGGGACCGTAGCCCAGCTTCATGGAGACGGTTGCGAATGGTCCTCACCGATACCCAAGGAGCAACAGTGTCCCTAATTTGCTGGGAAGTGGCGGTGCGGTCCCCTACGGCGCTGCGTAGGATCCTACGGTCTTGGCGTGCATCCGTGCGTCGCTGCGGTCCGGTCCCAGGTCGACGGGCACGTGCACCTTCCGCCGACCACTGGCGACAACATCGATGTACTGTGGAGACCTCACGCCCCACGTGTTGAGCAATTCGGCGGTACGTCCACCCGGCCTCCCGCATGCCCACTATACGCCCTCGCTCAAAGTCCGTCAGCTGCACATACGGTTCACGTCCACGCTGTCGCGGCATGCTACCAGTGTTAAAGACTGCGATGGAGCTCCGTATGCCACGGCAAACTGGCTGACACTGACGGCGGCGGTGCACAAATGCTGCGCAGCTAGCGCCATTCGACGGCCAACACCGCGGTTCCTGGTGTGTCCGCTGTGCCGTGCGTGTGATCATTGCTTGTACAGCCCTCTCGCAGTGTCCGGAGCAAGTATGGTGGGTCTGACACACCGGTGTCAATGTGTTCTTTTTTCCATTTCCAGGAGTGTAGTAGACTTGAAGCATTACCAAAGCAGAAATGACTGAATTTTGTAATAAAACAAAATAAAAACATAAACGTTGTTTGAAATGTCATTATAAAATAAATAATGGGTATTTCAATGAAATGATAATATTAACCTGTGGGCGGCCGGAGTGGCCGTGCAGTTCTAGGCGCTGCAGTCTGGAGCGGAGCGACCGCTACGGTCTCAGGTTCGAATCCTGCCTCGGGCATCGATGTGTGTGATATCCTTAGGTTAGTTAGGTTTAATTAGTTCTAAGTTCTAGGTGACTGATGACCTCAGAAGTAAAGTCGCATAGTGCTCAGAGCCATTTGAACTATATTAACCTATTGTTGTTGTTGTGGTCTTCAGTCCAGAGACTAGTTTGATGCAGTTCTCCATGCTATTCTATCCTGTGCAAGGTTATTCATCTCCCAGTGCCTACTGCAACCTACATCCTTCTGAATCTGTTTAGTGTATTCATCCCTTGGTCTCCCTCTACGATTTTTACCCTCCACACTGCCCTCCAATACTAAATTGGTGATACCTTGATGCCTCAGAATATGTCCCACAAACCGATCCCTTTTTCTAGTCAAGTTGTGCCACAAATTCCTCTTCTCCCCGATTCTATTCATTATCTCCTCATTAGTTATGTGGTCTACCCATCTCATCTTCAGCATTCTTCTGTAGCACCACATTTCTAAAGCTTCTATTCTCTTCTTGTCTAAACTATTTATCGTTAACCTTTCAGTTCCATACATGGCTACACTCCATACAAATACTTCCTGACACTTAAATCTATACTCGATGTTAACAAATTTCTCGCTTTCCTTGCCATTGCCAGTCTACATTTTATATCATCTCTACTTCGACCATCAACAGTTATTTTGTTCCCCAAATAGCAAACTCATTTACTACTTTTAGCGTCTCATTTCCTACTCTAATTCCCGCAGCATCACCCGATTTCATTCGACTACATTCCATAATCCTCGTTTCGCTTTTGATGATGTTCATATTATATCCTCCTTTCAAGACACTGTCCATTCCATTCAGCTGCTCTTCCAAGTCCTTTGCTATCTCTGACAGAATTATAGTGTCATCGGCGAACCTCAAAGTTTTTATTTCTTCTCCATGGATTTTCATTCCTATTCCAAATTTTTATTTTGTTTCCTTTACTGTTTTCTCAATATACAGATTGAATAACATCGGGGATAGGCTAAAAAACTGTCTCACTCCCTTCCCAACCACTGCTTCCCTTTCATGCCCCTAGACTCTTATAACTGCCATCTGGTTTCTGTACAAATTGTAAATAGCCTTTCGTTCCCTGTATTTTACCCCTGCCACCATCAGAATTTGAAAGAGCGTATTCCAGTCAACATTGGCGAAGTTTTTCTGTAAGTCTACAAATGCTAGAAACGTAGGTTTGCCTTTCCTTAATCTTTCTTCTAAGATAAGTCGTAGGCTCAGTATTGCCTCACGTGTTCCAACATTTCTACGAAATCCAAACTGATCTTCCCCGAGGTCGGATTCTACCAGTTTTTCTATTCGTCTGAAATGAATTCGTGTTAGTATTTTGCAGCTGTGGCTTATTAAACTGATAGTTCGGCAATTTTCGTATCTGTCAACACCTGCTTTCTTTGGGATTGAAATTATTATATTCTTCTTGAAGTCTGAGGGCGTTTCCCCTCTCTCATACATATTGCCCACTATAATGGTAGAGTTTTGTCAGGACTGGCTCTCCCAAGGCTGTTAGTAGTTCTAATGGAATGTTGTCTACTTGCTGGGCCTTGTTCCGACTTATATCTTTTAGTGCTCTGTCAAACTCTTCACGCAGTATCACATCTCCTATTTCATCTTCATCTACATTCTCTTCTATTTCTGTAATATTGTCCTCAAGAACATGGCCCTTGTATAGACTCTCTTTATACTTCTTCCACCTTTCTGCTTTCCCTTCTTTGCTTAGAACTGGGTTTCCATCTGAGCTCTTGATATTCACGCAAGTGGTTCTCTTTTCTCCAAAGGTCTCTTTAATTTTCCTGTAGGCAGTATCTATCTTACCCCTAGTGATTTGCGCCTCTACATCGTTACATTGGTCCTCTAGTCATTCCTGCTTAGCCATTTTGCACTTCCTGTAGATCACATTTTTGAGACTTTTGTATTTCTTTTTGCCTGCTTCATTTACTGCATTTTTATATTTCCTCCTTTCATCAATTAAATTCAATATCTCTTCTGTTACCCAAGGAATTCTATTAGCTATCGTCTTTTTATCTACTTGATCGTCTGCTACCTTCACTATTTCGTCTCTCAAAGCTACCCATTCTTCTACGATATTTCTTTCCCTCATTCTTGTCAATCGTTCCCTAATGCTCTCGCTGAAGCTCTCTACAACCTCTGGTTCTTTCAGTTTATCCAGGTCCTATCTCCTCAAATTCCCACCTTTTTGCTGTTTCTTTACTTTTAATCTATAGTTCATAACCAATAGATTGTGGTCAGAATCCACATTTGCCCCAGGAAATGTCTTACATTTTAAAACCTGGTTCCTAAGTCTCTGTCTTACCATTATATAATATTCTGAAACCTGTCAGTATCTCCAGGCTTCTTCCATGTATACAACCTTCTTTTATGATTCTTGAACCAAGTGTCAGCAACGATTAAGTTATGCTCTGTGCAAAATTCTACCAGGCGGCTTCCTCTTTCATTCCTCACTCCCATTCCATATTCACCTACTACGTTTCCTACTCTTCCTTTTCCTACTACCGTGCCCCAGTCACCCATGAGTATTAAATTTTCGTCTCCCTTCACTATCTGAATAATTTCTTTTATCTGATCAAAGATTTCACCAATCTGGATTTCATCAATCTCTTCGTCATCTGCTGAGCTAGTTGGCATATAAACTTGTACTGCTGTGGTAGGCGTGGGTTTCGTTTCTATCTTGGCCACAGCAATGCGTTCACTATGCTGTGTGTAGTAGCTTACCCGCATTCCAATTTTCCAATTCATGATTAAACCTACTTCTGCATTACCCCTATTTGATTTTGTATTTACAACCATGTATTCACCTGATCAGAGGTCTTGTTCCTCCTGCCACCGAACTTCACTAATTCTCACTGTATTTATCTTTAACCTATCCATTTCCCTTCTTAAATTTTCTAACCTACCTGCTCGATTAAGGGATCTGACATTCTACGCTCCGATCCGTGGAATGCCAGTTTTCTTTCTCGTGATAACAACATCCTCCTGAGTAGTCCCCGCCCGGAGATCCGAATGGGGGACTATTTTACCTCCGGAATATTTTACCCAAGAGGACGCCATCATCATATAATCATACAGTAGAGCTGCATGTCCTTGGGAAAAATTACGGCTGTAGTTTCCCCTTGCTTTCAGCCGTTCGCAGTACCAGCACAGCAAGGCCGTTTTGGTTAGTGTTACATGGCCAGATCAGTCAATCATCAGACTGTTGCCCCTGAAACTAGTGAAAAGGCTGCTGCCCCTCTTCAGGAACCACACGTTTGTCTGGCCTCTCAACAGGTACCCCTCCGTTGCGGTTGCACCTACGGTACGGCTATCTGTATAGCTGAGGCATGTAAGGTTTCCCAACAACGGCAAGGTCCATGTTTCATGGACCTATGCCACATAAACCTACGCATTCTATGAGTTAGATACAATTTTACAATGAAAATACAAATAACTGTTTTTGTAAAGGAGTCATGTACTTAAAGAGTATGTAGATAAGATTTAGTTTTAGTAGTATCGAGAATATTTGGCGTATGTAATATTGATGTAAAAGGAAATGAACTAAGATTTGTCATTTAAGTTGCAGGTAAAAGTATGTCAAACAGTTTACTTTCATGACAAAGGATTGTAAGTGGGGTGAAAGAGAAACACAGTGCATACGTAATAGCTTGGCAAGTAAGCACCACAGTGAAGTGTACAGGTGCACTGTTGTGTCCACAGAATGCCAGGATACCTTACAAGAAGTGCACTGTTGTGTGCACAGGAAATTCCGTAGTCTTGTACAGGAAGTGCAATATTGTGCATAGAAAATGTCATGTTCTTTTACAGGAAATAAAATTTAAAATATTTGAAAATGGACAGAAATGAATGTCATGCTGTGTGATAGAAAATATTGATTTTGTGATGTTTTAAGTTATGGTTATTTTCTATGTGCTAGTGTTTAAAGGAAGGAGTGACTGTCGTTATAGCATGTGTATACATTATTTGCTGTGAATATTAGAAGTTTCTGGTGTTAGTTTTCAAGTGTGGAATACAATGGGATATTATTACAATGTGATACTGTGTGTGAAGTTGATTTTATTATTTATGTAACATATTGGTATGGTATCCACAGTGTTGTTGGTTTGGACGTTTCCTTGTTTCTTCATCTGGTGATGAAGAATAGTACAACGTGGGGCACATGTAAAACCATAACTCTGTGGATGATCATACAATTTCTACGTGTTTTGCAAAGTTTGCGTTATTAGTTGTGCTGAATATTATTCTTATAATATGTTGTCAAGTTACAAATGCTATTTGTTCCCTAAGAAAGGGAATACGCACGGAATTTTCGCACTTTTTAAGTAGACGTGCTGGTGTAGTCAGGGAAAAATTATTGTCAAAGAGTGTAATAAATTTAAATGCATTGTCGCTGTGCGTGAGAGCATGCCAACAGTAGTAGCAGTTGGAATTAGAGAGGAGAAGATTGGTGTCATTGGTTGTATGTATTCGTACGTGTCGCTATGCAAAAGTGCAGAGACAAAAGTCTGTATCCGAAGTGCGGAGCAGTGAAAATTTAATTGTTTAGTATGGGAAAACTATGGTCTTTATTGTGCACAGCACAAATGCAGCAAGAGTAATTCTCATAACATCAAGAGTACTGTGGGCCCTTGTTATTGGCTATGGTATGGCAAGAAGATCAACCTGTGCCTTACCGCTAAATGAAGCCACTCGACAAGCCAACAGCATCATGAAGTGAAGTAAGATCTAGAGGTTTTATGACTAAAACTGTAACAGACTGACCAGAGTAGTTGGAATTTTATTGCTTGAATAACATTATTTTCGTGCATGTTGTCAAATAAATAATTTTCCTAAGTCATTATCCAAGAAGTATCAATCCTATCCCTTTGTATGAACCAAGATAATCAGAAAATGAACTAAAAATGAAGTGAACATTAATTTATTAGATTATCATAACATATTTTTTCCAACTTTTGCACAATTAAGTAATAATGAAACCTTTGTTTGTAATATAAATGATGTCAGAAATAGAATGATGCCAAAGTCAGTATTAATTCATATGCTAAAAAATAGAGTAACTTTCATAATAAAAAACTGATAGTAAAACTTTACGTAACTTGGATCCTGAATTTGATTGTCAGAGCACAGTTCTAATTTATAACTTGTGGCATAGTTTGTAACTTTTATTACAAAGAAATATCAAAATAACTGCTAAATTGAAACAATCTTTCTGCTTGCTACAATTACGACAGTCAGTATTACGGTGAGTCAGTATTGCGGACCTCTGGTACAGAGCCGAGTGGAGGGTCTGAATCAGAGGCTCAGACGGTTCTGCGACCGTGTAGGCTGCAGATTCCTCGACTTGCGCCAAAGGGTGGTTGGGTTTCGGTTTCTGCAGTATGGATTAGGTGTCCACTATACGCAGGAGGCGGCTACACGGGTAGCAGAGGCTGTGTGGCGTGGACTGGGCGGTTTTTTAGGTTAGAAGATCTCGAGAAAACACAAGAAGGGCTTCAGTCACAAAGGGTGCAGACTGAACACAGGAAGAACGTAGATACAGGAACCGTTGGTATAACAGTTGTAAATTGTCGTAGCTGTGTTGGGAAAGTACCAGAGCTCCAAGCGCTAATAGAAAGCACTGATGCTCAAATCGTTATAGGCACTGAAAGCTGGCTAAAGCCAGATATTAGCTCAGCCGAAATTTTTTCGAAGAACCTAATGGCGTTCCGAAAGGATAGGCTAAACACGGTTGGCGGTGACGCTTTTGTTTCTGTCAGAAGTAGTTTAACATGTCGTGAAATTGAAATAAATGTTAATGTGAGTTAGTATGGGCAGAGGTCATGGTTGGCAACCGGAATAAAATAATAATTGGATCCTTTTACCGACCTCTCAGTTCAGATAATACAGTTGCTGGAAGGTTCAAAGAAAACTTGAGTTTGATTTCAAACACGTACCCGACTCATACGATAATAGTTCGTAGTGACTTTAATTTAGCCTCGATATGTTGGCGAAAATACATGGTCAATTCCGGAGGTACGCATGAAATATCATCCGAAATTTTGCTAAACGCAATCTCTGAAAATTATTTCGAGCAGTTAGTTCATGAGCCCACCGAATAGTAAACGGTTGTGAAAACACACTTGACCTCTTAGCAACAAATAATCCTGAGTTAATAACGAGCATCAAAAGCGATTCAGGGATTAATGAACACAGGATTGTCGTGATGAGACTGAATATTGTTATCCCCAAATCCTCGAAAAATATGCGAAAATTATACCTATTCAAAAAAGCAGTTAAAAAGTCACTTGCCGCCTTCCTGACGGACAATCTCCACACTTTCCAAATTAATGATGTAAGTGTAGACCAGATGTGGCTTAAATCCAAAGAAATAGTATCGGCCGCAATTGAGAGATTTATACGAAATAAATTTATACCAAATAAATAAATATGTTACGCCTCTCGAAGATTTCGAACCTTTTGCAAATAATAGAGAAATACAATGGTGATGTGTAGGAGGGTAAGATTACTAGTTTCGGCGTCTGGTCTGTTGCAGAAGAAGAAAGGACAGTAATTTATACCTCTTCCAGTTGTTATATACTGTACATTCGGAAGCTCCAATCACTTGCTGAAAGAAGACCTGAGGGTGGCCCAACAAAGTCGGATCAAGAGTGACGAGGTAATATAAACAATGACAGACTAGATGAATTGGAAGAGGACTTTACAAATACGACGAAGGACATCAAAAAAAATAAGTACACTATTTGTGAAATTAATATTTTTGATGGACTCGTGTGAATGCTTGGAAAATGAGTAGAGACCAGGGTAGTGATGTAGATGTGGAAGCTGTAGGATCCAGCCAAGACCTATTTAAACCAAGTAAAACTGTAGAAAGCAAAGAAACCGTTAAAACTGACGTTATGCAGTTCATTCTGGCAAAACTGAGTGCAGTTACTGGTCAGTTAACGGAAATACGAATTGAAAACAATGATAAAATGGACAAAAATAGTATAGACCAACTTAGTAATCAGTTTTCGGAACTAAAAGACGCATGTCAGGGGGATTAAAAAGTGTGAATGAAAAAGTTGGTGTATAAAAAAATAAGTTTATTGTTTTGGAAATGAGTCAATTGCACAATCTGCAAATCAGGAGAATAATGATAATGACATCAGAATTGAACAGAAATCTGTAGGAGCAAAAATGGAATAGAACTTTAGTAGTTTAGGTCAAAAAATTTTTAATGTTAAAAATAGTATGCTAACTAATGTAAATGTTTTAGACCAAAAAATTTCAGTAGTTCAGGAAATTTTATTAACAACAATCTGTATTCCAATAATGGTATTGCATGGTCCAATATTCCAATCAAAAGTTTTCTGTCAGACATTTTACATCCAGTGGATTTCCTACACCACTGCAGAGGTAGTTTTGTGTTGGGCATGAGTGATGATCAAAAAATAAAATTTCTTAAAAGATGTCTTGGAGGCTCTCTCTTGGATGTGGGAAACACACCAAAGTCTCGAAAAATTTTTTAAAAATAAATTTTGGTTGGGAGCTGAACAGGGGTCCTAATTATAGGAATAGGGATGGTACGCTGAAAGCGTTTTATAAGAATCAACGCACCTTGACAAACCAGTCGATTAAATGACTGATTCAGGCACTTAAAAGGAGATTACCAGAAGGGTTGCAATGGGATTTAGTACACGGATCTGACAATTGCCTTGAACAATTTTTATGATATGTAGACAGGTAGGATAGGGCAGTAGAAAGAAGTATGTGCCATAACAATCGTAATGATAGAAATCACAATGGTAGCAAATACAGAAACAGAGGTAATGATAATTTCTATCAGGGTCAACATAGTAATAGAGACAGAAATTTAGAACATCAGCAGAATAGCAACAATGGGGATAACCATGAGCAATTTAACAGAAGAAACAATGATAGAGGTGGCCATTCAGCAAGCGGCTGTCGGCGTCAATGAAGGTTCACAGTTTTGGGATGAGGAAACGCAACAAGTATAGGACCCCTAATTTACACTTAGAATTAGACGATTATAAGAGTATTAAGAATGTGGCACAGGTATCTGAAGTTGAACAGAAGGAACACCAGATTTCTCATTTATGTTTTGACCATAAGTTTTGAAATACTGTGTTTAATTATAATGGTGTAGATACTAATCACAAACCGAATGTGAGAGTAACGACAATTTTGATGAAGTATTTACTAATGATTTCTTCTCTTGGTCAGAAAACAGTTTTATCGATGTATACAAAACAGGTGATGACTGTATTGGATCTCAGTCAGGTGGTATGTTTGATGTAGATGTGAATGCGAGCTGTGAAATGACTGAGGTTGGTAAGCCTGAGATTCGTAGCTTATTGCTAACGAATGTATGTTAGGTGTGTGACTTTAATAGAGATGAGACTTGTGTTGTTTAGTACGTTATTGGTGAAGTAATTTTGGAAGAATATGATGATGATGAGTATCAGGTTTTTGTGGGGTTTAAGAATAATGAAATTTCAGAGTTATTTTTGAATACAGGTAAGGTAAGTGATGTTCGTGATGAAGTGAGAGTCATGGGATACCAGTCCATTCCAAGCAGTTTTTCATTAATGTAATGCAGAATAATGGTCCAAACAGTAGAGGTGAGTTATCTGTAAACCTAGGAAATAAAGGTGAAATTTTTTCAAATTTGTTTCAGACCAAATTGATGATACCATAGATAAATGTGCATTCTGGAATAAGTTAGCCATGGTTAGTCAAAATTTGTGGAAGCAAGTGAAAGAATATCTAAGTAGGAAATGTAATTTTGATAGTAATACATTTTGTGTTCCTTCTGTAATAAAGGATATTAGTTGTGCTATGGAACCCATTCAGTGTGTGCAATCCTTACCTGACAATATGAATGATCAAAGTAATGCTATGATACCAGTAAAGTTGATAAAACCCTGCAAAAACAGTGAAGCTGTAGCATTTGATGAAATAGAAAGTGATCTTTTACATGAAGTGTCTAATAACAAACACGATGATTCAGATTTTGGATGTTCTTACATTAAGATTAAGACTGATCAGTGGGAAGGGAACTGTTTTATTGATACAGGTAGTCCACGTTGTTGTATATCTGAGCAATTTAGAGACAAGATTAAATATGGTAAGAATTTTGTGGAAATGCCCATTTCATGTGTAAAGATAACAGGAGCTAGTGGTAAGCAAAGCAAGTATGTAAAATGTCAAGTACTGTTAACATGTAGTATAGAGGACAAGACATATGAACATGGATGCATAATGATCCTTAGTCTAGAAGAAATTGTACAATGCATCTGTAGATTTTTTACATAATTTTGTTTTGTTTGCCATCAATTTAGTGTGTAAGATCATGTAGTTTCTAGAGTTCTGTCTTATCCACTGACTGAGTTTAAATCTAGCTGTAGATGCATGAGACTAGACAACTGTGTTTTGTTTGCCTGGAATTTGTTATGTAAGGTGATGTGATTTCTAAAGTTCTGTCTTACCTGTTGACTGCATTAAAACCTATGATACACTACATTATTATGTTATGTTATAGATTTATGCTTTAGAATTTGATAAATATATGCCATGAGGCTAAATGAGTAGATCCTTTTGCAGTTTTGATATGGGACAATATTCATAATTTGTGTTGCAAAAATTACAAATGGTATCTCAGCATATCTGTGTATTACCTTATTAGTTCATTCTTTTCATTGCATTTAACTCTGATTTTAATGTCTCATATGTTAACGCTTTTTAATCTCAGCTGACATAAATCCCATATAACTGACTTTAAATGCTACTAAGGAGAACATATCTTGTGTGATGTGAAGGAGGTGTTGAACAGCATAGTTAGTACACAAAACAATGTTTCAAGATTTGATGTGAATGCTAGAGAGGAAGTTACCTGTCTGTCGGAGTTTTTGATGTGAACTCTAAGGAGGAAACTGAAAAATGTGGGTGGATTCACTCCCCACATGGGTGTATGGCTGTACCGTGCTGGACGAGTCAACTTTCAAGAGATCATGGGTGCTGGGTAACGGACTCAAGTATCTGATGACTGGATCTGTGTTGCGACTGGTATTTGTGAATTGTTAGCCAAGACTGCTAAAGAAAGTGTTATTCAGAATAAATAAATGTAGGAGGATTGGCTTTCGAATCATTATGTAACTTTAAATCGGTATGTATTTTTTTATTTGTAAGTGAATCTTCTAGGCTTTTATGCATGTATGTTAGTTTGGGTGGACCATTAGCAAGTAGTGTGGAAGACATTTGCTAGTATGGAAAATATAATAAGATGTATATGTGCCTGCTTTCATACACTGATTTTTGTTCTCAAGCTACTGGATTGTGTCATCATTCAAAGCTAATTTATGACTGTTTACCTGTATTTATCTTGAGTAATGCAATATTATATCTTGTTGGAACTTGAGTTGTGAACACACTCATGCTAAGCTCTGTTTTTGGTACCCCTGTCATCGTGACTGTGTGTGTGTGTGTGTGTGTGTATGTACTCAAGGAGAACGTGCAACCATTGATTGAGGCTAGATGCTACTTGGACTTACTCTTTGCATGTAAACGAACTTATTGATATGATTATGATCTTTATTCATTTCTGTGGTTTGTACCCGGTGTGGTTTGGATTCATCGGTCAATCCCCACACCGTAAACTCAGGCCCTAATATTTTTCCATAGTTTTTTTCTATAGTTTAGTGGTGTAATGATGTAGTTTTGACCTTGTATTATTTGTCTTGCGACAGAATGTTCCACAAATCTGAAAATCTGAATGCCATATCCTGATATATGTATATGTTATGATTTATATAAGAGATATTTTTCTTATGTTTTCATTAATGTTATGTACAAGATACTTCTATACGTCTGTGGCCTATCCCGGGCATCATTTTGTACACCATTTGGAAAATCTTATAGTCTGTCACAAAATATTATAAACATTCTGGTTCCAAATTTTGTGAGGGGGATATTGTAATGGGTCACCTTCCCCTAGCATTATCTTTTTTCTCATAGAAATAACCGATACCATGTAGACTGTCGATTCTTGTATAGGTGAACATTACATCAGCTGTCTAACTGAATGAACTTCAATTGATTTTGTATACGATGTGTTATGTTTATGGGTAAAATGTGTAAAGAGAAATTAATTTGTTAGTACTCTGTATGTACAGTTAAAATTACTCTTCTTTTAAAAATATTTGAAATTACGAAATTACTGGTATACTAAAAATTATTATTATTAATGGGTTGATGTAACGCAAGTTATTATATTTTTTTCTAAAATCATTTATAAAATAATAATATATATTTTATCCAAGATTCTTCTTCTGCCGAGAAACTTTGTGAACTCTTTTGCTTTGTAAACTCTTTGGAATATCGTGAATATACAGACTATTATGTACTAGTGGGCATGCCTATGATGGAAGTCGACGAATTTCTAATCTTGTCAACAACAATGTGAATTGATGTTCTGAAGTGGAAGTGCAAAGTCGGTGTGATGTAAAAGAATGGGATAAAATAAAGAGATATTCATAGCAACAGGCAAATCTTCATCAGTTGTTCAGTCATCAGGAACCCGTTAAATCAAAATTTCGGCCTCAAGGATGTAACCCTAGATACAACAAGACTTGCAGCCAACAACAACAAGAAGAGAAAATGAAGATAAGTAAAACGTTTTTCTTTCGTATATCTTATTCCTCTCGAAGCTTTCAAAATTTTGCATATAGTAGAGAGATATAATGGTGATGTGTAGGAGGGTAATTTACAACCAGCAATTGTAACTGTTGCCTGTCACATAATTATCCGTGGATCTGGAAACGACTCGTGGTTCGCTAAAAGCAGCAACAGCAGCAGTTCAGCACTGTTCGGCTACATTCTCTGTCGTCCGCAAAGCTACAACATCGTAAGACTGTTAACTGACAGTGTATTGCTAATATTGCATAGGCATTACTTAGTGACATTTCTTTCACAAACCTTACTAATTTTCTTTCATAATAACCTGCAATAGTTAAAACATGTGTGTCACCTGTGTTATAATTGTCCAAGACATTATTACCATACAAAGTCTCTTATTTTACCATGTAATCACCGAGTGTCGTAAAAATATGAAAATTGGTGAACTGTTTATTACCAGTTTTGTTTGTTTGCTAATGACTAGTTTGTTTAAATTTTGCTGTCTCTGTAACTGTTCATTATTGAGTTGTATAACAGATCTTTCATGAATTTGAAATTTTGAGTATTAACTTCACTCACTTAAAGTAATGTAAAATTTCACTTGCGTACAGCACAAATTAAGAGTGGCCAGTTTCATTTATTTTGTATTTAGCTTAGCGATTGACTTCTGCTGGCTTTGTAAGTACCTTACTGCTCTTGCGTTAAAAGTAAATTCACTTACTCATTTGCTTAAAGTTAATTTAGTTCAGTCTTTCAATAATTAAAGGTAAATAGCTTGCTCTTTTCCAAATTTTGCATCACGCTACGCTAAGGTTACTGAGAGTCATTTTTTTAGTAAGAAAGCTTAAATTACAGCCAGTCATTTATTTCACCAGTAACTTCGTTTAACTTTGCTTTCAAAATTTAGTGCTTCAGGTCGAGTAACTGTAAACTCAGTGCTTTCCGATTCATTTATTTTCTGGTGAACTGTTGTGTTGTGGGACAGGGAGACAACGTTCTGTTGCTACACCATTGATTATTTGCTTGATTTTCTTTGTCATTATCTTTCTTAAGGTTCTGGAGATTCATGGCGTTATTGGCTTGGCGACTGTAAATTATCCCTTGTTTACTAATCAGTATTTTTTTGTACAACCAGGATTTTTTGTATTAAAAATATTGGGTGGTGTCCTTTTCCCTTGTGTGGCTCGTGAGCGATTGCACTATTTCCCATCCATTTCAAAACTATTATCAAATTTTAAGGTTAGGTTTAGACTAGATCATTCCTTCAGAAGCATCTGTACAATTTCCTCCTACTAACAGGCATTATTTTCCTTCGATAATGGTAGCCTTAATCACTGTAAAATTTCATTAGGCATACGCGATCACGGTCAATTATGTAGCAATTCAGTAGGCCGATCAGGAAATGGGAGGTAACACACGCTATTGAGAAAATTTAGGAAACTGGCATTTGAAGCTGACTGCAGAACGATTATGGTGCCTCCAACATACACTGCGCGCCAGGACTACGAAGATAAGATACGAGAAATTAGGGCTCATACGGAGGAATATAGACAGTCGGTTGTCCCCCGTTCAATTTGCGAGTGGAACGGGAAAGGAAATGATTGGTATTGGTACCAAGTACCCGCCGCCACGCACCTTAAGGTCGACTGCGCAGTATCGATGTAGATGTAAATGTAGAACGTTACTGCGGACCACTTGCATCCCGTAATGCTTCGCGTCTTTCCTGACACTGTGGCACCCTCCAGTGAAATGACTGTCCGTGTCACAAGGCCAGAATAGTATTATGCTGGTTTCGGTACTCGTTGACTTTTTATGTAATTATCAGTCGACATTTTCTTGTGCCTGTGAAGAAAGTTGAAATCACCATAGTTCGATTCTCTTATGTAAGGGCTCCTATGACTTGAATTTCACTTTCGAAAAAACTTATGGAATTATTATTTTTGCCGTTAGTCTGTTCGGTACTGCAGCAAAATTCTTTTCGAAGATCGATGAAGTCCTGACAGGGGTGCCTCCTCGAGTGTCAAGTTGACTTTCTGAATGTCTGGGAATCAGCTGGACATGCGGCGCTACAAATGATGTCAAGCAGTAAATACTCAGAGAATTTCTCATAAAAAGGAAATGTGAATCAACCGAACAAAACGAAATTCCTGTTCATACGAAGGCTTACAAGACAGCCGACTTTCCTGCTCCAGCAAAGACGAGTTCCGGTTCTGGTTACAGCGTCACGATGGACGAATCCGTTTGTAGAGACTCGGACAAAATTTCAAAAGCGCAAACCATATCCCTCTGAAAACAGGCAGAGTTGCTAGAAACATAACATCTTAAATTCAAAATGTTTACGCTGATTCACATTTGTCCTGTCAAGAACACCAAAGAGAACAATCTTCCACGTTTGAAACATCTGATTCGTATAATGCCCAAGATTTACAAGTAGTTTTATCCTGACACATCAGTGGCACTAACAAACCTTGGAATAAACAACGTACTGAAAATAATTACAAACGACTCTGTAGTCCGGGCACCTGCTGCTGTGGTAGTAGATGATGCAGCAGGAACTCCGCAAACAGCACTGTGTAAACCAATTTTGTTTAGGTACAATTGGTTTCGTGGTTTGTAACTACTTCATCAGGAATGTATCGGAATAACAAGGAAAACACAATGATAATGATTAAACTCCTGTAAATGAAAGTAATGTGAGAGCCATAAGCACTAATTACGAGAATGGGTAAAAATACAAGTGTACTCACAAACTTTAAAACAAGGTAACAAACATGGTGGAGAACGTAGAAGATCCAACTTCACAATTAAAACCGTAATGTCCGAGAACCACTGAGCTAATGTAACAACTCTTCAAGTAATTTCGCCAGCGAGAATGCGTCCAAAACAATTTGTTTCGACAAGTAAGAGAGAGAAGTTGAGTAACTGAAGACTACATATGTATTTATGATTGATACTGGTCGAAGTTTATTTTATTCGATGAATGTTTAATGCATATATATCCTTCAGAATGTTAATGCTTGCTTCACTGTGGAATCATACCTGATTCAGCCTGGTTCGCTTCCACTGTCAGTGTTCTTCTGTGATCCAAGATGTGTGAAAATGAGCTGCACATGGCACCTACAGCGTGATGTATGACGATGGCGAGTGAGGCGACATCTCCCATTTTGCCATTGCATCAAATATGACAGCCCTTTCTTATTACATGTCATGACATTTGGAGTATCTAAAAATCAAACCTACTCAGTATCGTTTATTGCAGAGTGTTCAGTAGGACTCGATATTAGGTATACATAGACACCTGTTTCATCTGCGTAGGTCAGTCAGTCAGTTTGTATTTGAACAAATGGACCATCGTTTACCGACTACAAATCTCACTAAACTGTACATACTGTACACATACAGTTTAACTCCTGGAAAAAGAAGTCCTCTTTTAGTTGAGCACAGGCACATGCTTTTCCTTCGTCAATATTGTTTGTATACATTCTCTTCTAAATAACGTTCATCCTTGTATAAAGCTAGCACACAGGAAATACATTCATTTGTAACGTCTTCTATGGTACCTTTACCCGTCAGTCGCTCAACACCCCACCTCAAAAATGCCTTTACTCCAATCTTGTGTAGCACCGTTGCTTAAAATTTGCGTTCACTTCAAGCTACATTTCACACTTGTAATTAATTATTAGCGTCCTTTACTATACGTAGATAGGCTACCATGTAGAAATAACCACGTGGTTGAAAATGAAGAACAAATTTCAAAAGCGAGTCACTGTTTTAACATATCGGTCACAGCTAATTTTGTCTCGTAAGGTAGATTCTATCTTTATAACTAACAGAAACTGTACGGTCTACAATGGAAACAGTGTTCTGAGAATAACACTCAAGGACATGACAACGAGGATTCTGCAAATGTACAGTGAACAGCGGCTCTCCTTTCCAGATTTCTCTCAGCTGCCGAACACAACTCTTGCCTCGGACTGACAGTATCTGGTTTCCACCATACTAGCAAGGTCGTCTTCAGCAAAGGGAGTGTTGATTCGTTACAAATGAAAAAAACGAATAGCAGAGGTCCCTGGGCCATCGTAGCTATATGAACGTAGTACACGAACTGTGCAATACCTTGCACCTGGTGGAAACCAATTCTAACGATTATACCTATGCCACTTAAGAAGACTGTCTTAACTGACAGGAAAACAATTTGTTTCTTTGACCCAAATTTGTCTTTACTAGAAATTCTGAGTCGCCGCATGGCGTTCCGATTACGTAGGTACATGTATCCCACCAATCCGAGGAGAACCAAATTGAGAGTTATCGAGAGTGAAATCCCTACGAGGAATAGTATCCGACTGTGGATCAGGTAATACTTGCTCGTATTTTCCAAAGAAATACTTGCCGCACATAGTATGCTCCACGGTGCTAGTGCATACAGCGCCTGACGACGGAATATCTTGCTTGCTTCAGTAGGTAGCAGATCATTAGGAAGCCTGAGATGGCGAATGCATGCGTACATTTGGTAGCAGAATGAGTTTAGCCACATACAGCTGAGAAGTGTGAGGGCACTATCAATCTGCACCGCTGTAGATAAGTTGGGGACACCTGACATACGATACACGACCTCAGAACCCAAGACCTGGATTATACCTGTGATCTGGAAGGACAAGAATATCTTTCCAGGCAAATTGCGTAGCTGGGGAAGGTACATGTATACCCCGGCAGTGAGAGAACGGAAAAGAATATTTAGAGCTATAAATGAAATTTCTAAAGGTTTTAAGCGATCGATTCTAAAATCCTTGTATTTCAAGGTAGCATTGCTTAATCTGGCTTTGTAGTTCAGTGCTCTTTCAGTTGGCTTTACATACCCTTTCAAGGGAGTGATGGACGATCCTCCCATCTTACCTGAATGCAACCCATCTGGGCGTAAACTGACACCACATACCTCGACTTGCTTATGGAAGGAAAAATCGCGACACTTCAATAATAGAATAGCTCTGGAAACAGAGCAGATGGCATATGTAACGTTCAATTCCGGACAGGATTTGTGGTCAGGACTATCGAAGAAGCACCGAGCATCATCCACAGACTGTATCATACTAAAGGAGACGTCCTGACAAACGCTGAACGAGTTGACACTCATCCAGGCCAACAGGCAGAGATTGACGTTCGCCCTCTGCGTGTAGGCCAGGTAGCTGGTGACGGGTATGTGGGGTAGCCTCTGCACCATGTCATCCCACAGCTGGACGCGGCACTGCTCGCGCTGCTCGATGGTCTCCGGTGGCAGGTCTTCCAGCGGACACGTGGGGTGGTCCAGGGCGTCGGCCAACAACTGCAGGCAGCCAGTGTCCACGGAAAGCGTAGCGTTGCTTCTGTCCTTCAGCTGCCACTCCTCGTCTGCAAAACAATCACAGCAAGTACGTGCTGTTCTATGAACGGTAGCTGAAATAAGAGTCTCCTCTGCACGATAAAATTAGGTGCTGTTTTGCTATATCGTCGATGATCAATAGTTAGAATATCTGTATAAAATATTCTCGGTATTCTTGCCGCGTCAGTTCTAGATAAAATCTCGAGCTTTCGACGATTACCTCCATCGTCATCGTCAGGAGCTGACTGTCTCTACTGCTGCTATGGTAGCCTCTATATAGCCCGAAGACGGCTTCCGATTGGTCGGCTTCTGATTGGTTGGCGATTACGTGCTGCTGTCTCAGACGGTGTCACTGTGTGCGCCGGTGGCGCCACCGCTTCCGTTTAAACGTAAACCTTGGAAGGAACGCCTCTGCTGCTTCTCTGCATCAAGCGCTCGTTTCCACGCACAGCTCAGATGGTATCCGCTATCGCGGTTAAAGTTCTTTTGGCTCATTCTGATTTCAACAGCCTCCTTAATAACCGAATCCCAGTACGTGGAGGCATGGGACAGAATTTTAGTTTCATCGAACAATATTTTGTGTTTGTTCGTGAGGCTGTGCTCCGCAATTGCCGATTTCTCAAGCTCTCTATTTTTAATGTGGCGTTGGTGTTCTGCGCAGCGTTCGGAAACGGTACGAATAGTCTGACCTATATAATTGCTTCCACACTCACAGGGTATATTATAAACACCGGGGACCCTGAGGTCGAGATTGTCCTTAACAGGGCGCATCATCTCCTTAATTCTCTTAGGAGGACGAAAAATCGGTCTAATACCACGTCTACGCAGGACTCTTCCTATTTTGCTGGAAATTGCGCCACAAAAAGGAAGAACCGCAATTGGTGTATCATCCTGTGAGGTTGCAGCATTATCACGTTTCCTTCTTTTGGAGAACGCTGCCTTTATATCGCGTGCACTATAGCCGTTCTTTCGGAACACGTTCTTTAGGTGATTAATCTCGAACCTTAAGTGGTCCTCGTCAGAAACAGTTTTGGCTCTATATACCAACGTGTTCAAAACGGCTCTCTTCTGAGCAGGGTGATGGAAACTCTGTGCGTTCAGGTATAAATCGGTATGCGTCGGCTTACGGTATACAGAGTGGCCAAGACGTCCGTCCGTCTGTCGTTGTACTAAAACGTCTAAGAAAGGCAGTCTCCCTTCCTTCTCCATCTCGACAGTGAACTGGATGTTCGAATGGATGCTGTTCATGTGTTCAATGAATTCTTTAAGAGCTTCTTCGCCATGTGGCCAGATCATAAATGTATCGTCAACGTAACGATAAAATAAGGACGGACGGAGGGGAGCCGAATTTAGTGCACGTTCTTCAAAATTCTCCATAAAAAAGTTAGCCAGTGATGGAGACAACGGAGAGCCCATTGCCATACCGTCTGTCATTTCATAAAATTTATTACCATACAAGAAGTAGCCCCCCCATGAACCATGGACCTTGCCGTTGGTGGGGAGGCTTGCGTGCCTCAACGATACAGATGGCCGTACCGTAGGTGCAACCACAACGGAGGGGTATCTGTTGAGAGGCCAGACAAACATGTGGTTCCTGAAGAGGGGCAGCAGCCTTTTCAGTATGTGCAGGGGCAACAGTCTGGATGATTGACTGATCTGGCCTTGTAACATTAACCAAAACGGCCTTGCTGTGCTGGTACTGCGAACGGCTGAAAGCAAGGGGAAACTACAGCCGTAATTTTTCCCGAGGACATGCAGCTCTACTGTATGATTAAATGATGATGGCGTCCTCTTGGGTAAAATATTCCGGAGGTAAAATAGTCCCCCATTCGGATCTCCGGGCGGGGACTACTCAAGAGGACGTCGTTATCAGGAGAAAGAAAACTGGTGTTCTACGGATCGGAGCGTGGAATGTCAGATCACTTAATCGGGCAGGTAGGTTAGAAAATTTAAAAAGGGAGATGGATAGGTTAAAGTTAGATATAGTGGGAATTAGTGAAGTTCGGTGGCAGGAGGAACAAGACTTTTGGTCAGGTGATTACAGGGTTATAAATACAAAATCAAATAGGGGTAATGCAGGAGTAGGTTTAATAATGAATAAAAAAATAGGAGTGCGGGTTAGCTACTACAAACAGCATAGTGAACGCATTATTGTGGCCAAGATAGACACAAAGCCCATGCCTACTACAGTAGTACAAGTTTATATGCCAACTACCTCTGCAGATGATGAAGAAATAGATGAAATGTATGACGAGATAAAAGAAATTATTCAGGTAGTGAAGGGAGACGAAAATTTAATAGTGATGGGTGACTGGAATTCGTCAGTAGGAAAAGGGAGAGAAGGAAACATAGTAGGTGAATATGGACTGGGAGGAAGGAATGAAAGAGGAAGCCGCCTTGTAGAATTTTGCACAGAGCATAACTTAATCATAGCTAACACTTGGTTCAAGAATCATGAAAGGAGGCTGTATACATGGAAGAAGCCTGGAGATACTGACAGGTTTCAGATAGATTATATAATGGTAAGACAGAGATTTAGGAACCAGGTTTTAAATTGTAAGACATTTCCTGGGGCAGATGTAGATTCTGACCACAATCTATTGGTTATGAACTGCAGATTGAAACTGAAGAAACTGCGAAAAGGTGGGAATTTAAGGAGATGGGACCTGGATAAACTGAAAGAACCAGAGGTTGTAGAGAGTTTCAGGGAGAGCATTAGGGAACAATTGACAGGAATGGGGGAAAGAAATACAGTAGAAGAAGAATGGGTAGCTCTGAGGGATGAAGTGGTGAAGGCAGCAGACGATCAAGTAGGTAAAAAGACGCGGGCTAATAGAAATCCTTGGGTAACAGAAGAAATATTGAATTTAATTGATGAAAGGAGAAAATATAAAAATGCAGTAAATGAAGCAGGCAAAAAGGAATACAAACGTCTCAAAAATGAAATCGACAGGAAGTGCAGAATGGCTAAGCAGGGATGGCTAGAGGACAAATGTAAGGATGTAGAGGCTTGTCTCACTAGGGGTAAGATAGATACAGCCTACAGGAAAATTAAAGAGACCTTTGGAGAGAAGAGAACCACTTGTATGAATATCAAGAGCTCAGATGGCAACCCAGTTCTAAGCAAAGAAGGGAAAGCAGAAAGGTGGAAGGAGTATATACAGGGTTTATACAAGGGCGATGTACTTGAGGACAATATTATGGAAATGGAAGAGGATGTAGATGAAGATGAAATGGGAGATAAGATACTGAGTGAAGAGTTTGACAGAGCACTGAAAGACCTGAGTCAAAACAAGGCCCCGGGAGTAGACAACATTCCATTAGAACTACTGATGGCCTCGGGAGAGCCAGTCATGACAAAACTCTACCATCTGGTGAGCACGATGTATGAGACAGGCGAAATACCCTCAGACTTTAAGAAGAATATAATAATTCCAATCCCAAAGAAAGCAGGTGTCGACAGATGTGAAAGTTACCGAACTATCAGTTTAATAAGTCACAGCTGCAAAATACTAACGCGAATTCTTTACAGACGAATGGAAAAACTGGTAGAAGCCGACCTCGGGGAAGATCAGTTTGGATTCCGTAGAAATGTTGGAACACGTGAGGCAATACTGACCTTACGACTTATCTTGGAAGAAAGATTAAGAAAAGGCAAACCTACGTTTCTAGCATTTGTAGACTTAGAGAAAGCTTTTGACAATGTTGACTGGAATACTCTCTTTCAAATTCTGAAGGTGGCAGGGGTAAAATACAGGGAGCGAAAGGCTATTTACAGTTTGTACAGAAACCAGATGGCAGTTATAAGAGTCGAGGGGCATGAAAGGGAAGCAGTGATTGGGAAAGGAGTGAGACAGGGTTGTAGCCTCTCCCCGATGTTATTCAATCTTTATATTGAGCAAGCAGTAAAGGAAACAAAAGAAAAATTCGGAGTAGGTATTAAAATTCATGGAGAAGAAGTAAAAACTTTGAGGTTCGCCGATGACATTGTAATTCTGTCAGAGACAGCAAAGGACTTGGAAGAGCAGTTGAACGGAATGGACAGTGTCTTGAAAGGAGGATATAAGATGAACATCAACAAAAGCAAAACGAGGATAATGGAATGTAGTCATATTAAGTCGGGTGATGGCGAGAGAATTAGATTAGGAAATGAGACAATTAAAGTAGTAAAGGAGTTTTGCTATTTAGGGAGTAAAATAACCGATGATGGTCGAAGTAGAGAGGATATAAAATGTAGACTGGCAATGGCAAGGAAAGCGTTTCTCAAGAAGAGAAATTTGTTAACATCGAATATAGATTTAAGTGTCAGGAAGTCGTTTCTGAAAGTATTTGTATGGAGTGTAGCCATGTATGGAAGTGAGACATGGACGATAACTAGTTTGGACAAGAAGAGAATAGAAGCTTTCGAAATGTGGTGCTACAGAAGAATGCTGAAGATAAGGTGGGTAGATCACGTAACTAATGAGGAGGTATTGAATAGGATTGGGGAGAAGAGAAGTTTGTGGCACAACTTGACTAGAAGAAGGGATCGGTTGGTAGGACATGTTCTGAGGCATCGAGGGATCACAAATTTAGCATTGGAGGGCAGCGTGGAGGGTAAAAATCGTAGAGGGAGACCAAGAGATCAATACACTAAGCAGATTCAGAAGGATGTAGGTTGCAGTAGGTACTGGGAGATGAAGAAGCTTGCACAGGATAGAGTAGCATGGAGAGCTGCATCAAACCAGTCTCAGGACTGAAGACCACAACAACAACAACAACAACAAGAAGTAGGTGGTCGTCATCACGTGCCGGAACAATTTTATAGTTTCAGGAGGAAAAAGATCCGCCAGCATTTTCAAAGTGTCCTCCACAGGAACTTTTGTGAACAGCGACACCACATCCAGGCTGACTAAAATGTCATTTGGACCAACTCTAATATCTTTGATTTTCTCAATGAACATCTGGGAGTTTTTGATGTGATGTTCACACCGGCCAACTATAGGAGTCATCAACTTTGTTAAGTATTTGGCCAGCTTATAAGTAGGAGAACCAATTGCACTGACAATAGGTCTCATGGGAACATTCTCCTTATGGAGCTTCGGTAGTCCGTACAACCTGGGCGGTCGAGGAGCTCGGACTCTGAGATTTTTTGTAATATCGTCTGGAAGCCCGAAATTTTTCAGTAACTTCATGGTTTTTCTGCTGTACGTCAAAGTTGGGTCCCGTTTAAGACACTTATACGTACTGTCCTCCAACAGTGAAGTCATTTTTCTATGATATTCGGTAGTATTAAGGACCACGGTGGCATTTCCTTTGTCAGCTGGTAATATGACAAGATCTTCATCCTTCTGAAGTAAACGGAGCCCCTCCCTCTCCTCTCTACTGATATTAGACCTGGGAGGCTTAGCTGATGCCAAAAAGCGACTGGTAACAAGTCTCACTTCGTCGGCGTCGTCCTGTGCAAGATGCCGCACAGCCTGTTCTACTCCACTGATAAGATCCACGATGGGTATAGTACGTGGTGTAGGAGCAAAGTTCAAACCTTTATTAAGGGCCGAGATGGCTCCTTTGTCCAGGTTCTTGCCCGACAGGTTGACGACAGTGCGTGCTGTTTCATGCGCTGACTCTGATCTTTGCACAGCTACAAGATGCTCAAATTTCTTTACTTGTCTAGCAGATGTATTGCTAAGATGAGCTCTTTGATGAGCAGCCGTCGTCATATCGACCCACTCCCAGTCAAACGGCAAGAGAACTGTAGATAACAAAAGATGGCAACTGTATAAGCTTCGTGCATTAAGATCCAGTTCGTACCTTGTGTGTCGTAATCTTTCTCTGACGATCGCCCGACTTGTCTTCTGTAATATATTCTTCATTCCAACCGACTTGATATGGTGTTTAACCACAGCAAACTTAGGCACAATCTCCTTATCGCGACAGCGTTGCAGAAATGCCAAATTACTCCGCAACTGTGCATATTTGACGCGCAGCTTCTCCAGTTGACGAACCTGGCGTGCGATGTCCTCCCCGTAGAGGAAAGTAATATGAGAACGAAGTTTTTCGCGGCGGCACTTATGTATAAAATATTCTCGGTATTCTTGCCGCGTCAGTTCTAGATAAAATCTCGAGCTTTCGACGATTACCTCCATCGTCATCGTCAGGAGCTGACTGTCTCTACTGCTGCTATGGTAGCCTCTATATAGCCCGAAGACGGCTTCTGATTGGTCGGCTTCTGAGCTGTGCGTGGAAACGAGCGCTTGATGCAGAGAAGCAGCAGAGGCGTTCCTTCCAAGGTTTACGTTTAAACGGAAGCGGTGGCGCCACCGGCGCACACAGTGACACCGTCTGAGACAGCAGCACGTAATCGCCAACCAATCAGAAGCCGACCAATCAGAAGCCGTCTTCGGGCTATATAGAGGCTACCATAGCAGCAGTAGAGACAGTCAGCTCCTGACGATGACGATGGAGGTAATCGTCGAAAGCTCGAGATTTTATCTAGAACTGACGCGGCAAGAATACCGAGAATATTTTATACATAAGTGCCGCCGCGAAAAACTTCGTTCTCATATTACTTTCCTCTACGGGGAGGACATCGCACGCCAGGTTCGTCAACTGGAGAAGCTGCGCGTCAAATATGCACAGTTGCGGAGTAATTTGGCATTTCTGCAACGCTGTCGCGATAAGGAGATTGTGCCTAAGTTTGCTGTGGTTAAACACCATATCAAGTCGGTTGGAATGAAGAATATATTACAGAAGACAAGTCGGGCGATCGTCAGAGAAAGATTACGACACACAAGGTACGAACTGGATCTTAATGCACGAAGCTTATACAGTTGCCATCTTTTGTTATCTACAGTTCTCTCGCCGTTTGACTGGGAGTGGGTCGATATGACGACGGCTGCTCATCAAAGAGCTCATCTTAGCAATACATCTGCTAGACAAGTAAAGAAATTTGAGCATCTTGTAGCTGTGCAAAGATCAGAGTCAGCGCATGAAACAGCACGCACTGTCGTCAACCTGTCGGGCAAGAACCTGGACAAAGGAGCCATCTCGGCCCTTAATAAAGGTTTGAACTTTGCTCCTACACCACGTACTATACCCATCGTGGATCTTATCAGTGGAGTAGAACAGGCTGTGCGGCATCTTGCACAGGACGACGCCGACGAAGTGAGACTTGTTACCAGTCGCTTTTTGGCATCAGCTAAGCCTCCCAGGTCTAATATCAGTAGAGAGGAGAGGGAGGGGCTCCGTTTACTTCAGAAGGATGAAGATCTTGTCATATTACCAGCTGACAAAGGAAATGCCACCGTGGTCCTTAATACTACCGAATATCATAGAAAAATGACTTCACTGTTGGAGGACAGTACGTATAAGTGTCTTAAACGGGACCCAACTTTGACGTACAGCAGAAAAACCATGAAGTTACTGAAAAATTTCGGGCTTCCAGACGATATTACAAAAAATCTCAGAGTCCGAGCTCCTCGACCGCCCAGGTTGTACGGACTACCGAAGCTCCATAAGGAGAATGTTCCCATGAGACCTATTGTCAGTGCAATTGGTTCTCCTACTTATAAGCTGGCCAAATACTTAACAAAGTTGATGACTCCTATAGTTGGCCGGTGTGAACATCACATCAAAAACTCCCAGATGTTCATTGAGAAAATCAAAGATATTAGAGTTGGTCCAAATGACATTTTAGTCAGCCTGGATGTGGTGTCGCTGTTCACAAAAGTTCCTGTGGAGGACACTTTGAAAATGCTGGCGGATCTTTTTCCTCCTGAAACTATAAAATTGTTCCGGCACGTGATGACGACCACCTACTTCTTGTATGGTAATAAATTTTATGAAATGACAGACGGTATGGCAATGGGCTCTCCGTTGTCTCCATCACTGGCTAACTTTTTTATGGAGAATTTTGAAGAACGTGCACTAAATTCGGCTCCCCTCCGTCCGTCCTTATTTTATCGTTACGTTGACGATACATTTATGATCTGGCCACATGGCGAAGAAGCTCTTAAAGAATTCATTGAACACATGAACAGCATCCATTCGAACATCCAGTTCACTGTCGAGATGGAGAAGGAAGGGAGACTGCCTTTCTTAGACGTTTTAGTACAACGACAGACGGACGGACGTCTTGGCCACTCTGTATACCGTAAGCCGACGCATACCGATTTATACCTGAACGCACAGAGTTTCCATCACCCTGCTCAGAAGAGAGCCGTTTTGAACACGTTGGTATATAGAGCCAAAACTGTTTCTGACGAGGACCACTTAAGGTTCGAGATTAATCACCTAAAGAACGTGTTCCGAAAGAACGGCTATAGTGCACGCGATATAAAGGCAGCGTTCTCCAAAAGAAGGAAACGTGATAATGCTGCAACCTCACAGGATGATACACCAATTGCGGTTCTTCCTTTTTGTGGCGCAATTTCCAGCAAAATAGGAAGAGTCCTGCGTAGACGTGGTATTAGACCGATTTTTCGTCCTCCTAAGAGAATTAAGGAGATGATGCGCCCTGTTAAGGACAATCTCGACCTCAGGGTCCCCGGTGTTTATAATATACCCTGTGAGTGTGGAAGCAATTATATAGGTCAGACTATTCGTACCGTTTCCGAACGCTGCGCAGAACACCAACGCCACATTAAAAATAGAGAGCTTGAGAAATCGGCAATTGCGGAGCACAGCCTCACGAACAAACACAAAATATTGTTCGATGAAACTAAAATTCTGTCCCATGCCTCCACGTACTGGGATTCGGTTATTAAGGAGGCTGTTGAAATCAGAATGAGCCAAAAGAACTTTAACCGCGATAGCGGATACCATCTGAGCTGTGCGTGGAAACGAGCGCTTGATGCAGAGAAGCAGCAGAGGCGTTCCTTCCAAGGTTTACGTTTAAACGGAAGCGGTGGCGCCACCGGCGCACACAGTGACACCGTCTGAGACAGCAGCACGTAATCGCCAACCAATCAGAAGCCGACCAATCAGAAGCCGTCTTCGGGCTATATAGAGGCTACCATAGCAGCAGTAGAGACAGTCAGCTCCTGACGATGACGATGGAGGTAATCGTCGAAAGCTCGAGATTTTATCTAGAACTGACGCGGCAAGAATACCGAGAATATTTTATACATAAGTGCCGCCGCGAAAAACTTCGTTCTCAGTTAGAATATCTAACAACCAACATATATCTGGAGGTAATTACCCGAAATTAAGTAAGGCGGAATCTGTTCTGAAAGACAGATATTAGAGATTCATTGCATAAATGTTACGCAAGTCTATTTCATCTACAGGGTATCCGAAAAGTCCCCATCTCTCACTTGGGGTTGTAGAACTGAGGAAATAATTTTTTTTTTACATCGCTGCCTTGGAGTTGACAAAAAGATTTGTCATTATCGTATTACTTTGTTTCATATTTCATTGTTTCAACTGTGACCCCTGGCGATGACTTTACTGTCTAAATGAGCGATTAGAGGCGCATGTGTGGCTTCACGAAATCCATAGACAGAGCAAGTATTGAGAGTGATAATAAGAACATTTGCCATGGTCCACCTTGTAAATTAACCCTGCTAGATTGAGAGAAATGTGCTGTTTTACCCGGCAATGTCAAAGGCAGGCCGCGTAGTCGACGTAAGAAAACGCGAGAGGAAGCGTGTGCAGTCGACCGTCAATGAATTGAGCAGTCTCCAGTCAAACATATTTGCAAATTGGTTACTAATTAATCTTCGTACATTTATCGAAGGAAAATACAAAATTTTGAGCTTTCGCAGCCGGTGGATGAATGTGTGACGCTGCAGCGCAATTTCACCGCGCAGCTGGTGAGGATACTACAACAGAGTATAAAGGTTTTGCGAATGTAATTCCGTGTACTCAGTTGGACTGTAACAACGCCTCGCTACAGTAACGTGAACAGTCCGTTCAGATGTCAGCATATGAGAGGGAACGCGTGGTTGGGTTCAAAGAATTGCTAGACATTTGAATAAGAGCGATGCCACTATGCGATGATGTTGGCAGGAATGGGTGAACCACAGCCGATCACAGCGACAGAAAGGAAGCTGTCGGCCTAGAGGGACGACAAACGTGAGGACCGAGTGAAAGTCAGTGAGGCTATCAAAGCCCCGGACTCATCATTATTATCGATCCGTCGTGCCGCTGGTGCTTGAGTGACAAGGATCGTTAACAGATGTTCTCTGTACACCGAGAAGCTCGTTTGCAGCAGTATCGGGACCATTCGGCCTGGAATCTCTTTCATGGGCTAGAATTCTCTTCAGTGATGACTCCCACTAAGAAATGAGCACGATGACCTGCGAAGATGTGTCTGGAGCCTTCCCTGACAACAGTGGGTTACCAACCTAACTGTCGCCTGCCATACGTCACAACAGCCAAGAGTGATGGTCTGGCGTGCCATTTCATTTCATAGCAGGACCCCTTTGGTTGTCACTGAGAGAGACTCAAATTCGGGACGATGACAGTTCGAATCAGCGTTCGGCCACCCAGATTTAGGTTAACAGTGATTTCCCTACATCGCTCCAGGCAAATGCCGTGAAGATCCGTTTGACAGGGCAATGCCGATTTCCTCGCCGCTGCTGAAACATTCCGAGCTTATGCTCCATCTGTAATGATCTCGATGTCGAGGGACGTAAAATCCGAACTTTCCTTCCTTTTCCCTTTGGTTGTCATCCAAGACACCCGAATAACACAGCGGTACTTCAACGATATTCTACCCCCGGTTTTGTTGCCCTTCATGCCAGGTCACTCTGGCAGTGAGTGTCATCACGCACACAGCGGCAGCGACAGTTTCTACCGCTTGTCTTCGTGCTTGTCAAATCCTACCTTGGCCAGCACGGTCGTTGAATTTCTCCCAACTGAGAATGTTTGGAGCCTTATGGACAGGGCTCTCATGGAGCACGGGATTTTGATGATCTAATGCGCAAATTGGACAAAATTTGGCATGATATCCCTTTGTCTCTCAGGAGCACATCCAACGCATAAACGTGTTATTGACTAGCCAATTTGTGAAGCTCGTTCTCTTGAATAAATCAGCCAAATTTTCTGAAACTGTAACCATTTATTTGTCTGGAGATTTACATCATATCTACTGATTTCCGTTCCATTCGGATAATTCCTTCGTGGGGCGTCTTTATTTTTGTTTGATCGTAAGTCACATTATGTGGTACAACATTGCGAGACTAATGAAAAATCACTTAAGAGTTAGGCGAAGCCTTTGGAAGCATAACTCCCGTGATGATTCATAAGATGTGAATGGAGATATGGAGACACTGATGTTCTGTGTAAGGCACGATGGTCCATATACAGATCCACCTGATACATTTTTTTTTTCTATCTGCATACTCCATTAAAGAATACACTGTTTTGAGCTTGGGGCAAGGGGACATTCTGAAAGTATGTATGAAAGGGACACATTCTGAAATACCGTATCGTCTTCCTGACAAACCAGTTTTGTTAGCCTAAAGACCTTATCAAGTTTATTTAAGAGAGGTGGCAGAACAGATTCATCATTACTTCATTTAGTTAGAGAGAGACACATAAGGAAAAAATTAACAAACTGCAGCAGATGGTTTAAGAAGAATCTTAAATCACACTGATTGGTTTATTCTTAACATTCTGTGGATATAACTCCCAAAATACCAGCAGAAATGTAACACCACTACACAATATTTTTGGGGGACCAGCTATGAAACTGTAAGTAGGCTGTTTAGGTTTTTTTATTGGTAACGCCATGTAGCGCTCTGTATGAAAATCACTGACTGTGCTGTGTGCAGTCTGTGGCTGGTTGGCATTGTTAGAATATTCGCCATTGTAGTGTTGGGCAGCTGGATGTTAACAGCGCGTAGCATTGCGCAGTTGAAGGTGAGCCACCAGAAGTGGTGGATGTGGGGAGAGAGATGGCGGAGTTTTGAGAGCGGATGATCTGGACATGTGTCCATCAGAGACAGTAAATTTGTAAGACTGGATGTCATGAACTGCTATATATTATGAACTTTGAACACTATTAAGGTAAATACATTGTTTGTTCTCTATCGAAAACTTTCATTTGCTAACTATGCCTATCAGTAGTTAATGCCTTCTGTAGTTTGAATCTTTTATTTAGCTGGCAGTAGTGGCGCTCGCTGTATTGCAGTAGTTTGAGTAGCGAAGAATGTTGTGAGGTAAGTGATTTGTGAAAGGTATAGTTTAATGTTAGTCAGGGCCATTCTTTTGTAGGGATTATTGAAAGTCAGATTGTGTTCCGCTAAAAATGTTGTGTGTCAGCTTAGTGATGGTCAAAATAAGTAAAGAGAGAAATGTCTCAGTACGTTCAGTTCTGCTCAGCTGTTTGAAAATCAAATAACGAAAGGGGTTTACCAGCACAGTAATTCATTAATTTTTCTTAGGGGACGTTTCAAAGCTTAAGGTCTGTGACTGATGTAGGTGAAGATAGTGTGACGATTATGGTTGAAGAAGTTGTAGGGTCAGATGTAGATGGCTACAAGGCTTACAGTCATATTCTTGAGGCAAACTGAGAGGGTGAAGTACTGGAAAGGCACAGGCAGTCAATGCAACCCTAACTCAGGCAAACATGGTAGGAATGTCTGTGCTTCATAGGGTGTATGTTGACAAATAACGCATTGGTGACATGCTGATATAACACATGCATGGAGAGCATTTTGTTGGTGCTGAGAGAACAGATATTATAGATAGGATGTTGTGCTGCTAGTATGCCATAATGTATTTAGTGACGAAACAGGGTTAGGTAAATGTTTTAAGGTAGTATTTTGGGGTAGCTGAAGACCATGTAGGATTAGCTTTGGGTGTACATGACTTATACATTAAGTTGGAAGTTGACTGGGGCTGGTATCGTTGTCTGTAGTATGATATGTGGACGTGCAAAGGTATTGGATGTAGTAGAAAGCAGTGGTTCTACAATTAATCTCTTTGAGGTGTAGATAGAAAGCATGAAGTTATTGGGATAAACAGACGGTAAGTTTGGTTTAGTATATGACGCCTTTACTTTGCATTTATGGATGTATATGAGATGGGGTGACTGTAGGTGATGCAGGTGAGTCAGGATTGTATGCTTTGGCACTGTTTATGGTAGTGGTTTTGTTTGTATTGCGGATGGGTCGGAAGGATCTTGCAATTTTGTGTCAGATAGTCACTGTACTGGAAACAGTTCTGACACCTGTAGACCGGTGGTTAGGATTTGTATGATTCTACACGATGGCAGCGATAGTAGATCACTGCTTCATTATTAATACGACCATCTATTGTAACATGGATTTGGTAAAAATATGGTTGCCGAGTATAGGCAGCCATATTGTTATTACAATTACATATTGTTGTTACAATTAATGCAACAAATGGGACAAAATCTTCAAAAGTTAGACACAATGCAACAAAATCTTCAAAAGTTAGACACCACGTTTGAACAAACACGTGACTATTTAACTACTGAGTTACATAAGATCGAATCGAAATGTCAAAAAGTCTGTAATGATGTAAAAACACAAGTTTGTGAGCATTTTCAACCTACTTTTTCGCGGCATGAAAATGCATTACAGAATCACGATGCCGCCATAAAAGGACTGCAAACTATTGTTCATGAAAATCACGAGACCTTGCAAGCTAAAATTGACTCAGTTGCATCTACCGATTCAGTTTCACTACTTGCAAAAACTCAGGAAAACTTAAAGGACACAGTAGATACTCCGAAAATTGGTTCAGAAAGACACATGGAGGATATTAGTTCATTATCAGAGAAAGTAGTCGAACTTTCGGATCAGCTAAATAATTTATCTACGAAGGTAGATGATAATCTGAATGACACAAGACCGGTAGTCTTTAATGATACAGAAGAGTACGAACAAATTAGGAAATTCAAACAAAATCAGAATCAAATTAATACGCAACACCAAAGAGAAATCTGGCAAGTACAACATCAGTTGACACAGGTAATACAAGAATATTCATATTTCAGAGGACACTCGCCCTCCAATACGGGGAGAGCGACATAGAAATACAAAACAGCCACAAAATAATAACACAGGGCAGTTCGGAAATTATGAAAGAAATTGGCAAGGTACATTGAATTTTGAGATGGAACCGCCGAAACGCAGTAACAATGACCGATTTGCGACTCGCCGATATGATGATTTTGACTATAAACTGTTTATTACTACATGTAAATTCAAAGCATGGCTTCATCAATTCTCTCATTGTTTTCCTCCCAACTGGTCATTAGAGCACAGATTAGAATTTATGTGTGGCTATTTAGAGAATGAACCAGCTGTAAGAATGCGATCGGTCAGTGAAGGAGAATTTTACCATGCTTTCCTCTCAGCACATTGGTCTGAAGCTACACAAGACCGAGTAAAACATAGCATCATAATGATGAAACATTTCGAACAATCTGAATTTTCCAGTCTTGTGAAATATTTTGAAGACATGTTGCACAAGAATCAGTACCTGTCAAACCCATACAGCCCCTCAGAACTCATCCGCATTCGCTTAATCGAATTGCCTGAACATTTACGACATATTATTTTGGCAGGACGTTGCAAAGACGACATTGAAGCTTTTCAGGGACTCTTACAAGAACTGGAAATTGACACTGACAATCGCGGAACGCGAAAACAGGAGCACAACAATTACAGGTCAGATGCATCACAATTCCGTGACGACAGAAATAATAACTGGACATCACAAGGCTATTCTTACAACGCAAATCGTGAACAAAACAGACACCACCCATATGACAACCACTGGCAGAGTCATAGTTACAGAGAAAGATCGCATTTCCGTAGTAATGAACATAACAGAGACAATGATAGAAACAGACAATATGGCAACCAGAACTATTATTATCATGGGAGACAGAATAACTTCAGACACAACGGTCCACTGTGCAGTGATAATTCAGGGAGTAATTCTCCACCACTTAACCGACAAGAAAGAAACTATAGAAACTACCGACATGACGACAGACGATATAATCATAACGACAGACCTGAATTTCATCAGAACTGGCGTGATTCAAACAGGGCTGGGCTCTCTCGGCAAGGTGAATTTGTGGAAGTTGGGTCTCCTAATCCCAATAACGATGCGCGCCAACAAAGAGACAGACAATGACTCGCACCGCAGGCAGCCACGTGCGCCGGCTGGCTCAGAGAAAAATAACATAGATGATAACCTTGAGAAAAATTTTAGCATTCTTTACCGATGTATACTGCATGACAATTGCATTGAAGTTGAAACTCTGCATACTAGGAAGAGTAGAGGATTGCACCACATTTCATATGTAAAACCGTTTATTGAAAGATAATCAGCTTTTTAACTTAGTCTTTGCCATAAAATTTTTCACTTCATGCTACTAGTACGCGTTGTCACACTTAGAAACTGTTATCATGCAACAATGTTTTGAAGTTAACTATCCAGTCTAGAACCTAGGGAACATATTTAGACAGTAATTGCCACTGCATTGTAATAGTGAACAGGCAACACACTGTTATTGTGTGTGTACATTCTTGCTTGTTAGTTGTACGATTATGTAATGACTATAAGGCTCACATACTTAGAACATATGCCGATACTGTAATGAGATTTTAATGCAACATTTTGGTTTACTTGAAAAGACATTCCTTATTTGAAGTAGTTTCTGTGAGATTAAAGATGACTTAGTATTTGGTTGCTTTGACAGTTACACGATTATACCATGACGCTACTAGTGTGTGACACAATTTATATTATGGCTTTTGCGCTGTATCTGTTTTATATGAGCACAGTTTTTCTGAATTCTTCTGGAAAGTAAAACATGTTTTAGTAGTAACTTTGTGGTATAGCTACAGTGAGACAGCCTTTTCCGCAGCACAAGAATACGATACAATACAGTACTTACTTCATCGCAGCAATAAGCGTAACAACTACGATATCTATGCGCATACAAATTCACTTTGTTTATTACGAGGTAAGTACATTGACTTCTACAGATCTTTGCTTATGGACGACGATAATTACGACACTTGGTACATTTTTCACCCTTAAGTAATGACAGAGATTGTCTTACAACAAGACACACAGTTTAGAGCTACAGTACATGTATTTGAGTGATTGATTTTGTACTTAAAACATTAATGTTTAACGATTTTTGAATTACAATGAAAGTTTTCCGTGATACATTTCATTCCATTTCTGTAATCTGTAACACCTGAGGGTATTATTACATTAATCCACATGGGGGTAGACGCTTACTTTTTGTACCATGTGTGTGGCAAACACAAGGACCCTAGCTAATATCGTATTTGCTTATACAACTTTACACATCGGTACCATATTTCTCTAACACAGAATTACACAGCTATCTGATTATTTAACAGGAAAACAAACATTTTTTTTTACTATGTCAGTGACACATGTTTACGCAATTACAGAGTTCGATAACTTCACACATATGAAATAGTATTTTATCTGTACTTTGTGAACTATTCATATTTTTTCGGAACCATTGTGATATTATGAGAGCTTTGAATGATGTATTTGGTATGGGATCATGATTTTTAAAGTACGTTTGAGGTAGATGATACTATTGAATTTTTCTTAGGTCTTGAAATTATTGAAAGAAGCTGCGACGATTTTGAAATGTGATTGATCTGTTATGATGTTATTCTTACGATGACGATGTGTGTTATGTTGTTGAGGTATGTATATGATCAATAAGATGATGCTACCATATATGAGGAATGTGATTACGTGTTTATATGTATATGAATAATGAATATAAGTTAGGGACTCTGGTTTGTGAAAAAGGATGTTGTAAACCAAGAATCGTACTTTAAAAGTTATGAACTGTTTGTAAATGTGTGAGTGTATCACAATGAGGCGAAAATTTTTTGGACACTGTTATATTTACAGGATTTTGTTTCTACACATTTGTAACGCAAATTCTCGCCCTGTGAAATTTTTATATGAGACTGTCACTGTAGCGGAAACTGCTGTCGTAAATATTAAGAAAGGTAAGTGACCTTGGCGTAATGCGTTTTGGGCGCACAGCTGAGAGATAAACGTCTGACAAAAGAGAGCCATTAGGTGGAGAAAAAAAAGAGGCCATTATCTTCGCTATTGACATTTCTTTGTCGAAAGCATCGCAAATACGACACGCTCAAACTTGAAAACATATGATTACACTGTGGAGCTCTTAATTTATGATATTTACTAAAATGCCTAATGAAACGATGAGAAACATTTCACGGCTATTGTCTTGCTAGTTGATTTTTTACTGCATTATGAAATGCCATATGGCTTGCTTTATGTATTTATTTACTCATTTTGTTTAATATCTAGTTTCTAGCTCCACTGAAGCATTGGTTAAAATAAAATTTAATAGATGCACTAATATAGTTATTTTATGCCTACAGATCCAGTAAATAATTATTTTATGATCTACTTCCAAGAAAACGAGGGAACATAAATGGACATTTCCCTTCACAGGAATTGCATAAATAATTTTTTTTACGATTTTGTAACTTGTCTGCTAGAGAAAGTTCTCGTGATGCATCACTCTAGTGTTAAGATGTGACTTAGGTATTAAACATGGCCATTTTTACTGTAATATTGTTTCTGCCTTGAGCTTTGTCATATTTAGGTATAAGTTATTGCATTTGCTGCTGCTGCTTGCCAGGCATAGTGCGATTAAATTTCACTTTGTATTACTCTGTTAAGCCTGTTTTACTACTGATTTATTTTTCTTTTTGCTGCACATTGGCTCATATTAGTGATAATGTTGCATTTGCTCTGCTAATTTAGATATACTGCTGCTATCTTTGCCAATTTGCTTTTTTTTGTCATTGCTGTTTGTGTTAATTGTTTTGTACTGCTGCATTGCCTCATCCCTTAGTATATATATCTGAGCTCAGTAGATTTAAGTTAGCTTAAGAGGGGGTAGACTATATAAGAAACTAACTATGGAGAATAGGGAAAGAATGCATTGAGAAGTTATATGAAAAAGATTTGGGCCAAAATGAGTATTGTACACTGAGAAATAATTATTTTGAAAAAAATATGAATAGAATACAGAAAGCAGGTATAGATAAGACTTTTTGGGAATAATGATGAATGAAGGGAGATCTCCAAGAAGTAAAGAAAGTTTTGTTTGCAAAATACTGCAGTAAAATAAACCCTGTCTTTTCCTTTTGTATTATACCGCTATGTGTTTGTGTACCCTTGTGTATTTGTGTTCTTCCTGTCTTTAGATGTTAATCTGATAAGACTTATGTTGCAGAGTTTTTCTAATACTCAGCTACATTCACTATGATGAGGAATACTGTTATCCTCAAATATAATTTGCATTAATAATACGTTATTTACTTTGTAAAGATGTTTAGACATTATTTATTCTGTTCTGTTTCAGTGCTCTTGTGTAAAATTAATGTTTCGAAAACTATTCTCAATATTTTATTTATTTTCTTATGTCATAATTCCTGTAACACTGATGCACATGTTTATTTCTATTCTTTTGTAAACCCTGTATTACTACAAATGTTATCTGTACTATTATGTTCTTTAATGATGTATTTTGTACCTTTGTAATTGTATTCTTATGATGTAAATTTATAATTGTATAGATACCAGTTCTTCAAATTAAGTTTCATTTCAGTGCACACGTTTGTTAGTCATAGTACACACAGAATATGCGAGAAGAGAAGGGGGACTGGTAGCATTTGCATGTGTGTTGATAATTCAGCAAGGGACTGGTTAACAGCATTCTAAGGACAATTCCAAAAACTTTGTGAGTGCACAAGTGGCGGTTATGGACTTGATATATTGTCCGCAAGACTCTTCGATGGTGATTGTGCACCTGCACAGTCGCAACAGATGGCTGCTGGCGGTCTCTACAAGGACTACAGTGGGTCTCCATCTTTGATGGTCCACCAATACCATTATTTCTACAAGGACTGCAGTGGGTCTGCACCTCTGGTGGCCCACCAATACCATACTCTCTACCAGGACTACAGTGGGTATGCTCTGTGATGACCTACCTACCAATATCCTTTCTAAACTTCGACTAACTCTGCTGTGGGTTTGCTTTCTTGTGGCCCATTACCTGTCTGCATGTCAAGAGACAGCACTGTCCTTCCGTTGGAAGACGCCTTTACTTTGCATTTATGGATATATGTGAGTTGGGGTCACTGTAGGTGCTGCAGGTGAGTCAGGATTGTACGCTTTGGCACTGTTTATGGTAGTGGTTTTGTTTGTGTTGTGGATGGGTCGGAAGGATCTTGCAATTTTGTGTCAGATAGTCACTGTACTGGAAACAGTTCTGACACCTGTAGACCGGTGGTTAGGATTTGTATGATTCTACACGATGGCAGCGATAGTAGATCACTGCTTCATTATTAATACGACCATCTATTGTAACATGGATTTGGTAAAAATATGGCTGCCGAGTATCGGGCCAAAATCATTGTGCCTATGGAGGGCTTGGCGTATTGGACGCTTCAATGGTGATTTAAATCCCACTCGACTTCCTCCGCTATATCGTAAGTTCACTAATCTGGATGACAGTGGTGAAAATGAGTGGACGCCAAGGGACTGTTTGTAGGAAATCGTTGGGATATCAAGATCTGTGAATTTTATTATGATACCATCTTTCCTAGGAATCAGTTGCTCTGTTTAGACTTGGTAGGTATGTTTCTAACTTTGACGCTAAGGATTTTGATCAAAGATATTCGGTGGCTGGCGGGATCAGACAAAATAAGTCGATGGATGGAATATAAATGTATGATACTGTCAGGATTATACTTCCGTTTTTTTCTCCAGATCGGGAGATTTCTCAAGGCTGAGTCTGTTGTTTATTCTTGTCGGTGGGCTGTATTGTGAAGGAGTTTGTGGGGCGGTTGGAAAGAGATAGGCACGCCCGGATGGTCTGCCAGGAGCAAACATTGTGGTCAGTAAGTAACACGAAGAAGATTTGCTGTCTTTATGATTTCGCAACAATCTGAACAACTTTTTTGTGTGTAAAGAAAATTAGCAATATGGGAATATAAAATGAAATGAAGGAAGATGATACACTCCTGGAAATGGAAAAAAGAACACATTGACACCGGTGTGTCAGACCCACCATACTTGCTCCGGACACTGCGAGAGGGCTGTACAAGCAATGATCACACGCACGGCACAGCGGACACACCAGGAACCGCGGTGTTGGCCGTCGAATGGCGCTAGCTGCGCAGCATTTGTGCACCGCCGCCGTCAGTGTCAGCCAGTTTGCCGTGGCATACGGAGCTCCATCGCAGTCTTTAACACTGGTAGTATGCCGCGACAGCGTGGACGTGAACCGTATGTGCAGTTGACGGACTTTGAGCGAGGGCGTATAGTGGGCATGCGGGAGGCCGGGTGGACGTACCGCCGAATTGCTCAACACGTGGGGCGTGAGGTCTCCACAGTACATCGATGTTGTCGCCAGTGGTCGGCGGAAGGTGCACGTGCCCGTCGACCTGGGACCGGACCGCAGCGACGCACGGATGCACGCCAAGACCGTAGGATCCTACGCAGTGCCGTAGGGGACCGCACCGCCACTTCCCAGCAAATTAGGGACACTGTTGCTCCTGGGGTATCGGCGAGGACCATTCGCAACCGTCTCCATGAAGCTGGGCTACGGTCCCGCACACCGTTAGGCCGTCTTCCGCTCACGCCCCAACATCGTGCAGCCCGCCTCCAGTGGTGTCGCGACAGGCGTGAATGGAGGGACGAATGGAGACGTGTCGTCTTCAGCGATGAGAGTCGCTTCTGCCTTGGTGCCAATGATGGTCGTATGCGTGTTTGGCGCCATGCAGGTGAGCGCCACAATCAGGACTGCATACGACCGAGGCACACAGGGCCAACACCCGGCATCATGGTGTGGGGAGCGATCTCCTACACTGGCCGTACACCACTGGTGATCGTCGAGGGGACACTGAATAGTGCACGGTACATCCAAACCGTCATCGAACCCATCGTTGCACCATTCCTAGACCGGCAAGGGAACTTGCTGTTCCAACAGGACAATGCACGTCCGCATGTATCCCGTGCCACCCAACGTTCTCTAGAAGGTGTAAGTCAACTACCCTGGCCAGCAAGATCTCCGGATCTGTCCCCCATTGAGCATGTTTGGGACTGGATGAAGCGTCGTCTCACGCGGTCTGCACGTCCAGCACGAACGCTGGTCCAACTGAGGCGCCAGGTGGAAATGGCATGGCAAGCCGTTCCACAGGACTACATCCAGCATCTCTACGATCGTCTCCATGGGAGAATAGCAGCCTGCATTGCTGCGAAAGGTGGATATACACTGTACTAGTGCCGACATTGTGCATGCTCTGTTGCCTGTGTCTATGTGCCTGTGGTTCTGTCAGTGTGATCATGTGATGTATCTGACCCCAGGAATGTGTCAATAAAGTTTCCCCTTCCTGGGACAATGAATTCACGGTGTTCTTATTTCAATTTCCAGGAGTGTATTAATAAACAATACATTTACACACTCATGAGACTTGATCCAACCAACTGTACAAACCAGGGTAGGATGGTTTCAGATTTACGACGTTACGACATTTTCTGTGTTTGAAGAAAATTATTTTGGGTGCATGGCCACGCCTTTATAAAACACTAATCCAGCTATACCACTTACGTCTTTATCGCGGTCCTTTTAGAGGTCAGTAACCGCTAGATCTTGGCTAAATTCTGGGGAAGTTCTGTATATACCAATTTACTTTCGTTGTCAGGTCACCCCCTCTCTCAAGTATCTTGGTGTCACCCTTGACCGTCGCCTTTCCTGGACCCACCATCTCCAGACGATCCCAGCCAAGGCATGCTCCCTACTCCACCTCCTCAAACTCCTCTCTGGCTGCACATGGGGTCTAGATCCCTCCACCGTCTTCCACACCCATAAATCCCTCATCCACCCCATCCTCTGTTATGCCCATCCTACCTGGATCTCCATCCCTCCAACCTTCCACAAGTTCTTCAAATCCTGGAATGCCATGCACTCTGCCTCGCCTATCGAATCCGCCTCCCTTCCTCCAGGTGGATCCTCTACGACTTAATTCCTTTCCCCCGCCTCCTCCTCTTCCTTGAACGGAGACAGATCCTTTACACCTCCTGTAAACTTGATCCCCCTCACCCACTAGTCTCTCCCATCCTTTCCCACCCCCGTCCACTGCCACGCCTATATTACTGCATCCCACCCGCTCTCCATCTCACCATGCTCCATACCCTTACCCAAGATGGCTTCCGCCAACTCCCCCTCCCTGATAATGCCCTCGTCCCCCCCATCTACCCCTTCTACCTGCTTTGATCCTCCCCTCCCTCCTGTGTTTTTTCCCCTAGGGCTCCCTCTTTTCCCCTCTCTCCCTCCTCACTTCCTCCCCCTCTTCTCTACTCTCCCCTTTCCTGGGCTTCCACCTCCTCCTCATACCCTCTCCCCTCCCCCTCCCTTCTTCTCTCCCACTTGCATCCTCCCTCCCCTCCCTCCCCTCTTCCCTATGGCAGGCCCCCAACTTTTTCTCGCAAATAGCGTGTTTTAGTGAGCCGAAGGTCGTCGCCACTGTGCTGTGTTTCTCTTCCCATCAGTTCATCAGTGTCTCTTCTTCAGTGCTCTTACGTTCACGTCTGCAGCTCTGTGTCTCTGTCTGTGTATAGTTCTGAACTTTTTTATGCAACCATTGCGTCTGCGAACGCCTTCCTTTATTTTAATATGTATGTCTCTTGTTTTTATCCTCCATGTATGTTTGTTTTTACGTCTTCCTGTTTAATGCATGTTTTTCTATTGCCGAAGAGCGGCGTAGATAGGCTGCTGCCGGCCTACCTTTATGTAAAGGTTTGAAAATAACAACAAAGAAAAAAAAGGTTGTCAGGTGGCCCCGACGTTATATTTTCTACAGAGGGATGTCACACTCCAGCAATTGATTGAGATGGAAGAGCGCATCGGCAGCTTGTACCCAGGGGCAGTGTTGTCCTGTAGAGAGACGTTCATGCCGAATGGCACATCTGCTGAGGCCGCTTGTTTACACTGTTGAAGACGGGCCACGTGGAGCTGCCTGCTGGCAAACACACGCGGCTCTGGGTGGACTGAGATCGCTGGCAGTCAGGCCTTTGGCAACTTGTACCCACACTCCCTGTCCGTGCTGTAGGGATGTTTAATTGTATTTCCACCCCCCGCCCCCCTTAAAGAAACATCGGAAATTAAAGAGGCAATCGGATGCAGATTCCGTACATGCTGCAGACCAGTACCCCAGAATCTGATCTATGATACGATCACCATGAGAGAAGTTAGCAACTTCTCCCAAATGGCCAAATCCTTAGTATCTGCAGAGAATTTGAACGACTCCTCCTTCATAAGGGCGCTTTAACAAGTAAAATGTCCCTCCTTACGCGGTATGGTGCGTAGACAGGATGAGAAACCTCTGACGAATGATGGTGTTATCGGCCGTCAGTGACTCAGCAGGTAGGACTTGGCCGCTGCCTTTCTCTGCAGTTATCGTTTTTTTGACATTCGAGGCTTATTAAGGGTCTGTAACATGCTTTTAAAAAAATAAAGTCTTTTGGATACTTAGTAAAATTATTCTGCTTTGTATGGAATTCATTGAATGATGGCAAGTGCATACAAATATTTAAATTGTCTTACCTCTAAGGCAGCAGCGGTGGAACGCGATGTATTCTGGTCTGTCATAAAGAAATATAAATATGCTAGCTACAGGCTCAGCAGTGTGCAATACTGGCCATACTTTGAAATGCACATGAAATTCTTTTGGCTGATATATGAAAACATTTAAGAAAAATCCAATTTCATTGAAAAACATATGAGCTTGACAGGGAGGTGATACTGGTTGTGGTGAATTACTAACACTTATTTCTTTTTAGCAAAATTATATTGCAAGTTAAGTTTGTCTTTTCAAAACCTTGCGAGGTCCCGGGGCAAGCAGTGTATTTAACACTAAATTCTTATAGAATCTCCATATGTAAATGATGCTCTAAGGCCCCCCCCCCTATTCTAACTCCGACTTTTGCTGTTGCACATGGATTAAAAAATATACGCGAACTGACTGTAATCAACCCTGCAAGTGGAGTAGAAAAGACTATGGCACCTGCAATAACTTCATTTGATAAATAAGTTAAATAAAGGAAGGTTTCATTAACGTAGTGAGAAATGATGGGTTGCTCTACCGATTAACAGAATGAAAGTTCTGTCCAAAATAACATTATGATTTATTAAGACTAAACACAAAATAATAAACAAAAACACATGAAACATTTATAATACATCAAATTGGCTCAAACTGGATACTCAGACAAACGCTATGAAGGTGAAGTTGTCCCTAAACTAGATTGTGAGGTTTAAGACAAAGTGGTATGTGGAGCCAATTCCTTGCCACTCAAATCTTAAGAGAGACACACAGCTAACCCAACATTAATTGCTGCTACTCAAGACAGAACAAAGTTAGAAAAAGACGAACAGGCGCGCTCTGCTGAGCTCTGATTATCACCTAGGAAAATCCCTATCTGCCGGTGCTGCGGACATACATTACCAAACTGTCTTCTTAACTGCCAGAACACGCTCTGGCGTACCGGAGGCGATGGCTGGTAGCTTCGACGTCCTTGACCGAAAGGCGAGAGCCGACTACCTAGAGCACCCGTACAGGCCGAACACACAACATTCCCTCCCCCACGACAGTGGCCGTGGTTAAACGTTCCAATCAGCAACTCGAAAACCGGCGGAAAATTCCACTCTATTGCCGGAGCACTACCCAATGGAGATTCTTGGCGCCAATTTCTGTGCTGATTTTGCTACGGCACAGAGCTATGCCCTGAGCAAGCCAATCACAGTTACTATTTTGCAGAAAGCGCGGGAATTTTCCCGCCACAACTGCCTGGGTACACAAGTCATTCCCACGCCTCGCTGGTAGCCCGCCAGAAAGTGTTTTCGCTAAGTTTCTGCGAAGTAACAGAACCTCTAGCCCAGCCGCTACTTCAGACCCCTCCGGGCGTGTCTTTTGACAATGTCGGCGTCTGCAAAGCATTCACTCGACTTCCTCACACCCATCGGCTTAACCCTTTCCAGATCAGCAGATCCCGCCTGTGACCGGACCACCCGGGTGACGAGAGATGCTGCGTGGGAAGTCCGCGTGTGAAGGAATAGCGACTTTTCACTGCATGCAATTAGAGAGGAAAATCGTAAGATAGAAATATGAGAGGGGGCTCATGCCACCTCTCATAGCCCCTACGCCATTTTAGATTGTAATTGGTGAGCGGTTGGCTCACTTAGGAGCAAGGTAGTGAGTCAATCGCCCAAGAACAATCTCGCAAACTGGCTGCACATGCCACACTCTATAAAGAAAATCACTGCAACTGAAAAATGCAGCTGATAGAGGGAGGATTATTTATGATGTAGCCAACTTCACCTTCTTAATATGGAACACTAACACTCACATCACACATCCATACCCAGAGAGCCCCTTCCAAACACCGATTCACACAGACATTCACTCTCTAAATATGGCCCGGGAATGTGAGCCAAATATGGAGCAATTTATTCTTTACAATCAGAGTTGGAGTGCTCCGCAATTAAATGCCCAAGATATTACAACAATTTTAATCATTAAACTAACCTGAACTCACTCACACATGATACTATTTAAGTTAACAATCTCTTGGTGAGCTTTCAGAATCTAATTACAACCTCTGATTCATTCTGTCTCCCTGCAGCAAGAATAACCTTTACAAAATGTTCCCTGAACTTATGGTCCATTCACAATGACAGTGGTGGTATCTGCTTCAGTTTATGGGGACTTCAGGCACACTGTTTGCATACACACAACAATAAATACAAAATACAAAAAAAATGGTTTGGAGAACAATACAGTAATTTGTAATAAGAATTACAGTATATAATACAAACACATACAAGGTATAACATACATTACAAAAACAACACTGGAGAAAGAAATTTAAGAAAAAAAACAAGGTTCATGGGGCATCAAGTTGTGCGTGCACATTGCACAAAGTTCACGACTGTGCTGAGAATGAGGCACTAAATCACATTGTTAGAAATATTCGAAGCACTTCACAAATTACACAGTACTGACATCACATAGGGCTAAACGTCGGGTGTTGTTGCTACGTTGTTGCAACGGCAATAGGGTGTGCTGGAGCATCTGCAGTACTCTGTTGAGATTGCACCAAGACCTACGCATATGATCACGGCAGTACGGTAGGAAGACACAGTGATAGGCTCTCCTCACGTCGATTAATTGTCTCTGAGGTCTACTTGTTGTGATACATCACTAGTCTAGGTCTCTTCTCTCACTGGACAGTACTTTACGTTTCCCAATATTGCAGTTCGACGAGGGATGAAGGCACGTGGAGTGACTCCACAAGTGTGTGAGGTCATCCATACAGTATCGAACTAGGAGCGACAATTGCTAAAATTACTCTCTAATAGAGAGGAGAAGTTAGAAATGAGACCATACATTTGTTAGTGTGGCACGATACTGCTTTGTGTATGCAGATCGGCCAATGCTAGTGAGTTTTAAAAACCCAAACAGGTGAGCATATAGCATCCCTTTCTGTCCTGAGGCACATGAGGCGCAGGTTCTGACACGATATGTGATCTTCTTCGTGTACTCACGACAACGTGGTCTGCCGCAGGGAATCCCTCCAAACGGCTGCCGCGTCCGGAGAGCTAGCAGGCTGTCGCGTGTGGGTCGCGTGTCAGTGTCAACGGCCAGCCTCACTTTCGCTTGTGGCCCGGCGGGGATCTCGCCTAATCCCTCAGGTATATGGCCCGGTGACTGTCAGCTTGCAGGACCGGACGCTCGCCTTCTTGCAGGTAGCCGAAGACCTCTTGTTTTTGTGATGGCTGGCCTCTGCATTGCCACGATACCCGTCATCTGCACAGTTCTGACAAAAATCTTATGACTAACTTTTTCCCATGACCTTCTATGTTATAATAAATTTACATAATGACACATTGATGGTCTGTCATTTCAGACACTCTTATTTTACTTTTATAGTTATTAATCTATGGCTATCATTATAACAAAATCTTGGTGTATCAAATTTAGACATGGAAATAATTTATCTTGATATTTGTGTAGAGACCGGTCTCACTACTGTACATGGTGTGTGACGCTACACTGGATGAACAGCTAAATGTGCGGGCCCGCACTAATATTACTACTAATTATATAGATCGACAGTAGACATGCTCAAGAATTAACTACCATTTGCCAACGATCTACATTCTATGTCTTTTAATTAAATTATGTTGTTATGCAGGTCTAAGTTCTACTGTGCTATAAAGAACATGCAACTATGCTACTTTCTCTCGCCCGTCGTCCCTCCATCTCGGGTCTGTGGTTTGGTGACCTGAAAAATAGCATCTCAACAGGCGCGCGCCAAACACTTGTGGTAGAAAACCGCCACACTATTAAGGATCTAGTTATTGTAAAATCCTAAAGTTTAATTTATCCTAGTATATGGTACTCTCTCTATTTTTTTTACCTTATACAATACTCTTACATAATTCCTGTTACGATGAGATGTCTCGCTGCTCGCCGCTATTGACGACAGTGATGTGCGCGCCGTACGACATGGCCTCCGAGTTCTCACTACACCTCACTGAAACTCCAGAGACTGGGTTAGCCATGGCTATACAGGACAATAAATTTATAGTTGCAACTTCTTTTTCTATGTTATGCTGTATTCGCAATCAAAGCACACCTTTCCAGAGGCAATATAATATGACCAAGCCAGGACTGGTTCCTGTTGAGGATTCCGTCGCCCACCACACGTCAGCTACACAGTATGTCACGAATTTCCAAGTATAATTCCTTGGTTATTCATCTGTGACAGTCAAAAGCAGCACGCTAAATCCCCACCCAGCACATTGGCATGGTAGGCTTTATGCCCGCATTTCTACCGTCTAGGCCCTAGGGCACCATTGGAGTCAAACGCTCACAGGTTCACCCCGACTTGCAAGACAACGATGCTGGCGCATCACTGTAAAAACTTGTAAGTAGGCTGTTTATGTTTTCTTATCGGCAACGTTACGTAGCGCTCGGTATGAAAATCACTGGCTGTGCTGTGTGCAGTCTGTGGCTAGTTTGCATTGTTGTCTGCCATTGTAGTGTTGGGCAGCTGGACATGAACAGCGCGTAGCGATGCGCAGTTCGAGGTGAGCCGCCAGCAGTGGTGGATGTGGGGAGAGAGATGGCGGAGTTTTGAAATTTGCAATACTGGATGTCATGAACTACTATATATATTATGACTGTTAAGGTAAATACATTGTTTGTTCTCTATTAACATCTTTCAATTGCTAACTATGCCTATCAGTAGTTAGTGGCTTCAGTAGTTTGAATCTTTTATTTAGCTGGCAGTAGTGGTTCTCGCTGTATTGCAGTAGTTCGAGTAACCAAGATTTTTGTGAGGAAACCGATTTGTGAAACGCATAGGTTAATGTTAGTCAGGACCATTCTTTTGTAGGGATTTCTGAAAGTCAGATTGCGTTGCGCTAAAAATATTGTGTGTCAGTTTAAGCACAGTCGTGTATAACTTTTCAAAGGGGACGTTTCATATGTCGACCCTTAGCCGAGGATACCTCACTGGAATCTTCTGATTTTTTCTTGTAGTTTGTGTAATTAGTATAGATTTTGTTTGTTGCTATTGCGTAATTGTAGAAAGAATCTCCTTTGTAGCTGCAGTCTTTCATTGTTGTACAGTAAAACAGTTGTGGCATGCATGTAGATTTGCACCAAGTATTTCGCAGCTGCGCTTGCAATTAACTAGATATTATTTTCAGTGCTATGTTTATGTGTTCCCCTATTTTTGCTCTTCAAATTGTGTTTTTTTGTGTTGTCGTGTGAAATATTGTGACAATAATGGCGTGTGAAAAACGTAACACTAGGCTCCAAAGTAAACTGAGAAATGACAGTGAAGACGAAAGCAGTGTGTTAACGCCACCATGTAATGAATTAACTAATATTCAAAGTAGTAATTTGGTAACTGTGCATAGGGAAATGGAGCGGGCGTCAAATAATGGTGTAGACAGTGAAACAGGTAGTAAACAGGGAAGCATTATCGATCGATCGGTCGGCAACATCTCGCCTCAGGAATCGGGAATGACAGAACACAATATTGCAAATACTGTAGACTCAGGTTTTGGTTCTCACCGTTTTCTCAAATGAGTCAAGACACATTTTCCTCTTGTCAAAATGTGAATGTTGCCGGTGCAAATTCACTGCCGAAAAGCATTGAGGAACATGTTTCAGACACCAGTGCATTGTTATTACAGTTAATGCAACAAATGGGACAAAGTATACAAAAGTTAGACACAACGCTTGAACAAAATCAGAAACAAATGGGACAAAATCTTCAAAAGTTAGACACAATGGAACAAAATCAGAGACAAACACAGCAACAGTTAGACACAATGGAACAAAATCCTCAAAAGTTAGACACAATGGAACAAAAGCTTCAAAAGTTAGACTCAGTGGAACATAAGCTTGAACAAACACGTGAAGATTTAACTACTGAGTTACATAACATTGAATCGAAATGCCAAAAAGTCTGTAATGATGTAAAAACACAAATTTGTGAGCATTTTCAACCTATTTTTTCGCGGCATGAAAATGCATTACAGAATCACGAAGCAGCCATAAAAGAACTCCAAACTATTGTTCATGAAAAACACGACACCTTGCAAGCTAAAATTGACTCAGTCGCATCTGACGATTCGGTTACGCAACTTGCAAAAACTCAAGAAAACTTAAAGGACACAGTAGATACGATTTCAACACAAATGGACACTCTGAAACTTGGTTCAGAAAAACACACTGAGGAAATAAGTACACTATCGGAGAAAGTAGCCGAACTTTCGGATCAGTTCACTAACTTATCTGCAAAGGTAGATGATGATCTGAATGACACAAGACCTGTAGCCATCACTGACACAGAAGAGTGCGAACAAATTAGGAAATTCAAACAAAATCAGAATCAAATTAATATGCAACACCAAAGAGAAATCCGGGAAGTACAAGATCAGCTGACACAGGTAATACAAGAATTACGTATTTCAGAGGCCACTCGCGCTCCAATACGGGAAGAGGGACATAGAAATACGGAACAGCCACAAAATAATAACTCAGGGCACTTCGGAAATTATGAAAGAAATTGGCAAGGTACACCGAATTTTGAGATGGAACCGCCGACACGACGTAACAATGACCGATATGCTACTCGCCGACACGATTATTTTAACTATAAGCTGTTCATTACTACATGTAAATTCAAAACGTTTAAGAATTCTGCCAACGACATTCATCCACAAGCGTGGCTCCATCAATTCTCTCATTGTTTTCCTCCCAACTGGTCATTGGAGCACAGGTTAGAATTTATGTGTGGCTACTTGGAGAATGAACCAGCTGTAAGAATGCGATTGGTCATTCACGATTGTCACAGTGAAGGAGAATTTTACCATGCCTTCCTCTCAGCATATTGGTCTCAAGCTACAGAAGACCGAGTAAAACATAGCATCATAATGATGAAACATTTCGAACAATCTGAATTTTCCAGTCTTGTGAAATATTTTGAAGACATGTTGCACAAGAATCAGTACCTGTCAAACCCATACAAGCCCCTCAGAACTCATACGCATTTGCATAATCAAATTACCTGAACATTTACGACATATTATTTTGGCAATACGTTGCAAAGACGACATTGAAGCTTTTCAGGGACTGTTACAAGAGCTGGAAATTAACACTGATAATCGCGGAATGCGAAAACAGAAGCACAACAATTACAGATCACATCCGTCACAATTCCGCGATGACAGAAATAATATATGACAAGGCTATTCTTTCAATGTAAATCGTGACCGAAACAGACACCACCCGTATGACAACCATTGGCAGAGTAGTAATAATTACAGGGAAAGATCACCTCTCCGCGGTAATGACTATCACAGAGACAATCAGAGAAACAGACAATATGGGAACCAAAATAATTATTATCAAGGGAGGCAGAATAACTTCAGACGCAACGGTCCAGCGCCCAGTTACGATTCAGGGAGAAATTCTCCACCACGTGACCGACAAGAAAGAAACTATGGAATCTACCGACATGACGACAGACGATATGATCGTAACGACAGACCTGAACTGCATCAGAACTGGCGGGATTTAAACAGGGCAGGGCCGTCTCATCACGGTGAATTTGTAGAAGTTAGGTCTCCAAATCCCAATAACGACGCGCGCCAACAAAGAGACAATAGGCAATGACTCACACCGCTGGCAGCCACAATACGTACTTATGAAACTGACGACGCAGCTGCCATAGCTAGTAATTACGTAAAAATGGAAGACATTAGGGACATCTTACTCCAGGAACACGGCGTAAAACATAAAAACATTGCATATCCTGTGATTCACATTACTGTAAATGACGTAAAATTTATGGCAGTACTTGACTCTGGCAGTCCCATTTCAGTAATTAGTTAAACAGCTTTTAGTAAATGCAACAAATCGAACGATTGCCCCACACTTCCGTTACGTAAGATTAAATTACAAGGTGCAATCTTTGGAAAAAGTGTAGATGTACGCCAACAAACCAATTTAGAATTCTTTTGCCAAAGCCACAGCTTCTCTATGAACTTTCTTATTGTTCCATTATTATCGACGGAAATTATACTGGGAGTAGACTTTTTGAATGAATACAAAGCAATCTTAAGCTTTCACGATGCTGAAATAAGTTTAGAGAAAGAAGGTAACTCAATAGCTTTGAAATTTGAAGACTGGCTCTCAAACCATGATGAGGAAATTAATCGGCTTAACGTTCTGTTAGACAACAGTTCGGAATTTTCTACGGAACTAGACACTAACAATCACTCTGCAAGTACTGACAGGGATGATATCGACGGCATATTTGAAATTGATGAGTTAATTCAGAATAAAATTCAAACAATTGAGAATTGTAATGACACTGATAGGCAGGACCTTTTTGAGATTTTTCAAGCACATTCCACAGTTGTTACTCACAAAACAGGAACAATCAAGGGATTTCAATACCAATTTCGTGTTCGTGAGCATACTAAATTTTGTGTTAGACCATACGTAATTCCAGCACATTATACATCTACATCTACATCTATACTCCGCGAGCCACCTTACGGTGTGTGGCGGAGGGTACTTATTGTACCACTATCTGATCCCCCCTTTCCTGTTCCATTCACGAATTGTGCGTGGGAAGAACGACTGCTTGTAAGTCTCCGTATTTGCTCTAATTTCTCGGATCTTTTCGTTGTGATCATTACGCGAGATATATGTGGGCGGTAGTAATATGTTGCCCATCTCTTCCCGGAATATGCTCTCTCGTAATTTCGATAATAAACCTCTCCGTATTGCGTAACGCCTTTCTTGAAGTGTCCGCCACTGGAGCTTGTTCAACATCTCCGTAACGCTCTCGCGCTGACTAAATGTCCCCATGACGAATCACGCTGCTTTTCGCTGGATCATGTCTATCTCTTCTATTAATCCAACCTGGTAAGGGTCCCATACTGATGAGCAATACTCAAGAATCGGACGAACAAGCGTTTTGTAAGCTACTTCTTTCGTCGATGAGTCACATTTTCTTAGAATTCTTCCTATGAATCTCAACCTGGCGCCTGCTTTTCTCACTATTTGTTTTATGTGATCATTCCACTTCAGATCGCTCCGGATAGTAACTCCTAAGTATTTTACGGTCGTTACCGCTTCCAATGAATTACCACCTATGGCATAATCGTACTGGAATGGATTTCTGCCCCTATGTATGCGCATTATATTACATTTATCTACGTTTAGGGAAAGCTGCCAGCTGTCACACCATGCATTAATCCTCTGCAGGTCTTCCTGGAGTACGTACGAGTCTTCTGATGTTGCTACTTTCTTGTAGACAACCGTGTCATCTGCAAATAGCATCACGGAGCTACCGATGTTGTCAACTAAGTCATTTATGTATATTGTAAACAATAAAGGTCCTATCACGCTTCCTTGCGGTACTCCCGAAATTACCTCTACATCTGCAGATTTTGAACCGTTAAGAATGACATGTTGTGTTCTTTCTTCTAGGAAATCCTGAATCCAATCACAAACCTGGTCCGATATTCCGTAAGCTCGTATTTTTTTTCACTAAACGTAAGTGCGGAACCGTATCAAATGCCTTCCTGAAGTCCAGGAATACGGCATCAATCTGCTCGCCAGTGTCTACGGCACTGTGAATTTCTTGGGCAAATAGGGCGAGCTGAGTTTCACATGATCTCTGTTTGCGGAATCCATGTTGGTTATGATGAAGGAGATTTGTATTATCTAAGAACGTCATAATACGAGAACACAAAACATGTTCCATTATTCTACAACAGATTGACGTAAGCGAAATAGGCCTATAATTATTCGCATCTGATTTATGACCCTTCTTGAAAATGGGAACGACCTGCGCTTTCTTCCAGTCGCTAGGTACTTTACGTGTTAGAACAGAAATACAATCTATGCTTGATGAGGGCATTATTGAGCCTGCAGTAAGCTCATACAACAATCCATTACATGTTGTTGAGAAGAAAAATGGATCGATCAGGCTTGTCTTAGATTCGAGACAAATCAATACTGTTATTATTCCTGAAACAGACAGGCCGCAAACGTTGGAAGAACTTCTTCAAAATTTTAATGGTGTAAAAGTGTTGTCTTCCATTGATCTCAGATCCAGCTTTTATCAGATCGAACTTCATCCAGAATGTAGAAAATACACAGCTTTCCTTTGCTTCGGCGTTTGTTATAAGTTTCGGAAACTTCCTTTTGGTTTGAACATTTCTTCAGCAGCATTCATTCGCAGGCTAAATTCCATATTACCTGAGTTCTTAAAACGTCACATCACCTTATATGTGAACGATATTCTAATAGCAGAAGCTTCATGGGAACAGCATAATCGCATCCTCAACAGTTTGTTACGTATTTTTGCAGAATCTGAAATTACAGTTAACTTGGAAAAGTCTGAATACGGTAGGTCAAAGGTGAGGTTTTTGGGACATATTATTTCTTCTGAAGGCATTCAGCCGGATCCTGAAAAGTTAGAAGCAATCAGAGCCATTCTAGGTTCATCCACAAAAAAACAAGTCCGCAGTTTTCTAGGTCTCGTAAATTTTTACCGTCGTTTTCTGAATATGCAAATTCTTGTTACACCAAAACTTTGTTCTCTCACTGGAAAAAATACTATTTGGAACTGGGACGAACAAGCACATTTGGAATTCAATTCTTTGAAAGACTCGCTACTTAACGCGCCAATACTAGCTCATCCAGATCTGTCACAAGATTTCTGCCTTAGCACGGATTCTTCTAAAGTCGGTCTTGGTGCCCATTTATTTCAAGAAGCCATAGAAAATGACACTACCATTCAGAAAACCATTGCTTTTGCTAGCCGAGTGCTAACAAAATCGGAAAAAAATTATTCCGTTACTGAATTAGAAGCTTTAGCTATCGTTTGGGCATTTAACAAATTCCGTTTCTTTCTTTCTGGCAAGCACGTAAAAGTATACAGTGATCATCGTGCATTACAATTTCTTATGTCTTCAAAATTAAATCATGACAGGTTAAAACGTTGGGCATTGTTTCTGCAAGAATTCCGCTTCACAATAGTCTACATTCCCGGCAAGGAGAACATTGTTGCGGACGCGCTGTCACGCGCACCGGCTGGGCTTGAGAAAAGTAACACAGAAGGCAACCTTGAAAAAAATTTCAGTATTCTTTACATTCAGAAAGTCGCCTTTGAAAACTTCATCACCACATCTTTAAAGGACATTGCTCATGAACAAGATAAAGATCCGATTTGGAAAGACATCAAAAGTAAATGGCATGAAAAGACACACACTCAGATTCGGCATTATTACCTGGTTAGAAACAACATACTTTTCAAACGCTGCACTGTTGATGACAAGCTATAGGTACTTTGCATTCCAGACGATTTTGTTAATAAGCTCATTTGGTACATTCATTTCAGCTACGCACATTTTGGCCCACGAAAATGTTATCATATTCTTCGAACGACTTGTTATTTTAACAATATGGAAAAGCGAATTCGAAGAGTCTTCTCTATTTGTAAACTTTGTCAAAAGGCGAAACCATCTACTAACTCACATCGTGCTCCGTTGTTTCCTATTATTCCTTCTAAATTAAAAGAATTTGCTGCTGTTGATCTCTTGGGACCGCTTGTCAGAACATCTAATGGATTTTCGTACGTTCTAGTCGCTGTTGAACTTACTTCAAAATTTGTTTCTTTCACACCGTTACGTAATGCCACTGGACGATCTGTATCCAAAGCCTTTGTTAAAAATTTCTTACGTGAAGTTGGACACGTCAGTAAAGTCATTTCAGATAACGGACCGCAATTCCGATCTGCTGTTTGGTCACGCATGCTTCGGAACCATAAAATCAAACCTGTTTTTATTTCATTGTACTCACCACATTGTAACCCGTCTGAAAGGATTATGAAAGAAATCAATAAGCTTTGCATACTTTATTGTCACAGAAAGCATCAGCATTGGGACAGATATTTACACTTATTTCAAAACGTGCTGAATGAAATGCCTCATGACACCACTGCTTTACCACCTACTGAAGAATGAAGAACCAACGAACAGAATCAGAGAGCTTGTACCTTTCCCGAATACACGTAAACTTCGACACAAAGACATAATTGATTTGGCTCTTAAAAATATAAAATCTGCAGCAGACAAAAGGAGAAAACTACACGGTAAAGCAAATGCAAAGAAATTATATATTGGTCAGAAAGTTCTCATTAAAGCTCATTCATTGTCACATAAGAAGAAACACTTGAGTCACAAATTCTTTCTAGTTTACAATGGACCTTACAGAATCCGACGTATACCACATGATAATTGCGTTGAAGTTGAAACTCTGCGTACTAGGAAGAGTAAAGGTTTACACCACATTTCACATGTAAAACCGTTTATTGAAAGATAATCTGCTTTTTAACTTTGTCTTTGCCATAAAACGTTTCACTTCACGTTACTAGTATGCTTTAGAAACTGTTACCATGCAACAATGTTTGAAGTTAAATATCCAGTCAAGAACCAAGAGAACTTATTTAAACAGAAATTACGAATGCATTGTTATTGCGAACAGACGACACAGTGTTATTGTGTGTGTACATTCTTGCTTGTTAGTTGCACAATTACGTAACGACTATAAGGCTCACATACTTAGAACATTTACCAGTACTGCTAATGAGATTTTAATGCAACATTTTGGTTTACTTGAAAATACATTCGGAATTAAAGTACTTTCTGAGAGATACCAGATGACACAGTGGTTAGTTTATGTGACAGCTACACGATTATATCACGACGTTACTAATGAGTGACAATTTAGAATGTTGCTTTTGCGGTGTATCTGTTTTATATCTGCACAGTTTTTCTAAATTATTCTGGAAAGTAGAACATGTTTTAGTAGTAACTTTTGTGGTATAGCTACAAGGAGACAGCCTTTTCCGTAGCACAACAATACGTTACAGCACAGTACTTTCATCATCACAACAATAAGCGTAATAACTAAGATATCTCTACGCAAAGCATTTCACTTTTGTTTATCATGAGGTAAGTACATTGGCTTCTGCAGAACTTAGCTTTCAGAGGAAAATAACTACGACACTTCCACAGAGATTATCTTGTAACAAGATGCACATTTAGCGTTGCAGGACACGCATTTCAGTGATTAATTTTGTACTTAAACATTTATTTTTAAAGATTTTTGAATTACAAAGAAAATTTTCCGTGATACATTTCATTCCATTGCTGTAATCTGTAACACCTGAGGGTATAATTACATTAATCCTCAGGGGGGTACACGCTTACTTTGTGTATCATGTGTGTGGCAAGCACAAGGAGCCCTAGCTAATGGTATTTGCTTATACAACTTTACACACCAGTACCATATTTCTCCAACACAGAATTACACAGCTACCTGATTATTTAACAGAGAAACAAACATTTTTTATTTACTATGTCAGTGACAGATGTTTACGCAATTACACAGGTGGATAACTTCACACTTATGAAATTGTATTTTGTCTGTACTTTGTGAACTGTTCATATTTTTTCGGACCCATTGTGATATTATGAGAGCGTTGAATGATATATTTGGTATGGGATCACGATTTTTAAAGTACGTTTGAGGCAGATGACACTTTTGACATGAGCAGAGAAATTTTTTAGGTTTTGAAATTATTGTAGGAAGCTACGACGATTTTGAGAGTTGACTGAGGTGTTATGATGTTATTATTACGATAACTATGTGTATTATGCTGTTGCGGTATGTTTATGATCAATAAGCCGATGTTATATGAGGAATTTGATTATGCTACGTATTTATTATGATGAAATATTGAAGAAGTGTCGACGAATATGTATATGTGTAATAAGGTAAGGAATAATGAGTAGTGGTTAGGGACTCTGACTTGTGATAAAGGATGTTGGAAACCAAGAATCGTACTTTAAGAGTTATGAAATGTGTGTGTATATGCGTGAATGTATCACAAAGCTGGCGAAAATTTTTTGGACACTGTTATATTCATAAGATTTTGTTTCTACACATTTGCAACGCTAATTCTTGACCTGTGAAATATTTTTATATGAGACTGTCGCTGTAGCAGAAACAGCTGTCGTAAATATTTCCGTAAAAAAATTAAGTGACCACCTGCACGTAACGCGTCGTGGGCACCCAGCTGTGTCAGACGGCTGGAGAAAAAGCCATTAGTGTGTCCTTTTCAGAGGCACAGGTAGAAAAAAAATGGGAGGCCATTAACCTCGCTAATGACATGCCTTTATAGAAAGCACTGCAAATACGACACGCTCATTACTTGGAAACATTCTTACATCTGCACACCTGATTATGACAAGCATCTTTCTATGAGAGTTGAGAGATTTTCCTACTAACTTATGAAATGCCACATGACTACTGAATGATGTTCTTATGCTTTACTTTGTACATAGTTGTTTATTTCATTTGATATCTGGTTTCCAGCTGTCTTGCAGCATTGATTTCATAAAATAAAATTAAATGCATTTGCTAATGTGAACACTTTCTGTCAACAGATCTATTAAATAATTATTTTATGATCCACATTCTTCGAAAAAGGAGCTCTTGGAATGGAAAGAACAATAAGAAGGGACTAATAACAGTAACTGCATATATAATTTTCTTTTCAAGTACTTTGTAATTTTTTTGTAGAATTAGTTTTTGTGGTGCACCATTTTAATTACATAGACATTAAGATGTGAATATACATTTCCCTTGTCTGCACTGTTGTCTTTAGTGTAATTTTTTTCTGCTTGAGCTTCGTCATGTTTAGGTATAAGTTACTGCTGTTGCCAGGCATAGTGTTACTGAATTTGACTTTGTGTTACTCTGTCAAGCCAGTTTACTACTGATTTATTTTTCTTGTTTGCTGCACATTGCCTTGTTGTTGTTGTTGTTGTCTTCAGTCCTGAGACTGGTTTGATGCAGCTCTCCATGCTACTCTATCCTGTGCAAGCTTCTTCATCTCCCAGTACCTACTGCAACCTACATCCTTCTGAATCTGCTTAGTGTATTCATCTCTTGGTCTCCCTCTACGATTTTTACCCTCCATACTGCCCTCCAGTACTAAATTGGTGATCCCTTGACGCCTCAGAACATGTCCTACCAACCGATCCCTTCTTCTGGTCAAGTTGTGCCACAAACTTCTCTTCTCCCCAATCCTCTTCAATACTTCCTCATTAGTTATGTGGTCTACCCATCTAATTTTCAGCATTCTTCTGTAGCACCACATTTCGAAAGCTTCTATTCTCTTCTTGTCCAAACTATTTACCGTCCATGTTTCACTTCCATACATGGCTACACTCCATACAAATACTTTCAGAAATGACATCCTGACACTTAAATCTATACTCGATGTTAACAAATTTCTCTTCTTCAGAAACACTTTCCTTGCCATTGCCAGTCTACATTTTATATCCTCTCTACTTCGACCATCATCAGTTATTTTGCTCCCCAAATAGCAAAACTCCTTTACTACTTTAAGTGTCTCATTTCCTAATCTAATTCCCTCAGCATCACCCGACTTAATTCTACTACATTCCACTATCCTCGTTTTGCTTTTGTTGATGTTCATCTTATATCCTCCTTTCAAGACTCTGTTGATTCCGTTCAACTGTTCTTCCAAGTCCTTTGCTGCCTCTGACAGAATTACAATGTCATCGGCGAACCTCAAAGTTTTTATTTCTTCTCCATGGATTTTAATACCTACTCCGAATTTTTCTTTTGTTTCCTTTACTGCTTGCTCAATATACAGATTTAATAACATCGGGGAGAGGCTACAACCCCGTCTTACTCCCTTCCCAACCACTGCTTCCCTTTCATGTCCCTCGACTCTTATAACTGCCATCTGGTTTCTGTACAAATTGTAAATAGCTTTTCCGTCCCTGTATTGTACCCCTGCCACCTTTAGAATTTGAAAGAGAGTATTCCAGTCAACATTGTCAAAAGCTTTCTCTAAGTCTACAAATGCTAGAAATGTAGGTTTGCCTTTCCTTAATCTTTCTTCTAAGATAAGTCGTAAGGTCAGTATTGCCTCACGTGTTCCAGTATTTCTACGGAATCCAAACTGATCTTCCCCGAGGTTGGCTTCTACTAGTTTTTCCATTCGTCTGTAAAGAATTCGTATTAGTATTTTGCAACTGTGGCTTATTAAACTGATTGTTCGGTAATTTTCACATCTGTCAACATCTGCTTTCTTTGCGATTGGAATTATTATATTCTTCTTGAAGTCTGAGGGTATTTCGCCTGTTTCATACATCTTGCTCACCAGATGGTAGAGTTTTGTCAGGACTGGCTCTCCCAAGGCCGTCAGTAGTTCCAATGGAATGTTGTCTACTCCGGGGGCCTTGTTTCGACTCAGGTCTTTCAGTGCTCTGTCAAACTCTTCACGCAGTATCGTATCTCCCATTTCATCTTCATCCACATCCTCTTCCATTTCCATAATATTGTCCTCAAGTACATCACCCTTGTATAGATCCTCTATATACTCCTTCCACCTTTCTGCTTTCCCTTCTTTGCTTAGAACTGGGTTTCCATCTGAGCTCTTGATGTTCATACAAGTGGTTCTCTTATCTCCAAAAGTCTATTTAATTTTCCTGTAGGCAGTATCTATCTTACCCCTAGTGAGATAAGCCTCTACATCCTTACATTTGTCCTCTAGCCATCCCTGCTTAGCCATTTTGTAATTCCTGTCGATCTCATTTTTGAGACGTTTGTATTCCTTTTTGCCTGCTTCACTTACTGCATTTTTATATTTTCTCCTTTCATCAATTAAATTCAATATTTCTTCTGTTACCCAAGAATTTCTACTAGCCCTCGTCTTTTTACCTACTTGATCCTCTGCTGCCTTCACTACTTCATCCCTCAGAGCTACCCATTCTTCTTCTACTGTATTTCTTTCCCCCATTCCTGTCAATTGTTCCCTTATGCTCTCCCTGAAACTCTGTACAACCTCTGGTTCTTTCAGTTTATCCAGGTCCCATCTCCTTAAATTCCCACCTTTTTGGAGTTTCTTCAGTTTTAATCCACAGGCCATAACCAATAGATTGTGGTCAGAGTCCACCTCTGCCCCTGGAAATGTCTTACAATTTAGAACCTGGTTCCTAAATCTCTGTCTTACCATTATATAATCTATCTGATACCTGTTAGTATCTCCAGGGTTCTTCCATGTATACAACCTTCTATCATGATTCTTAATCCAAGTGTTAGCTATTATTAAGTTGTGCTTTGTGAAAAATTCTACCAGGCGGCTTCCTCTTTCATTTCTTAGCCCCAATCCATATTCACCTACTATGTTTCCTTCTCTCCCTTTTCCTACACTCGAATTCCAGTCACCTATGACTATTAAATTTTCGTCTCCCTTCACTATCTGAATAATTTCGTTTATTTCATCATACATTTCTTCAATTCCTTCGTCATCTGCAGAGCTAGTTGGCATATAAACTTGTACTACTGTGGTAAGTGTGGGCTTCGTATCTATCTTGGCCACAATAATGCGTTCACTATGCTGTTTGTAGTAGCTTACCCACATTCCTATTTTCCTATTCATTATTAAACCTACTCCTGCATTACCCCTATTTGATTTTGTGTTTATTACCCTGTAGTCACCTGACCAGAAGTATTGTTCCTCCTGCCACCAAACTTCACTAATTCCCACTATATCTAACTTCAACCTATCCATTTCCCTTTTTAAATTTTCTAACCTACCTGCCCGATTAAGGGATCTGACATTCCACGCTCCGATCCGTAGAACGCCAGTTTTCTTTCTCCTGATAACGACATCCTCTTGAGTAGTCCCCGCCCGGAGATCCAAATGGGGGACTATTTTACCTCCGGAATATTTTACCCAAGAGGACGCCATCATCATTTAATCATACAGTAGAGCTGCATGCCCTCGGGAAAAACTACGGCCATAGTTTCCCCTTGCTTTCAGCCGTTCACAGTACCAGCACAGCAAGGCCGTTTTGGTTATTGTTACAAGGCCAGATCAGTCAATCACCCAGACTGTTGCCCTTGCAACTACTGAAAAGGCTGCTGCACCTCTTCAGGAACCACACGTTTGTCTGGCCTCTCAACAGATACCCCTCCGTTGTGGTTGTACCTACGGTACGGCTATCTGTATCGCTGAGGCACGCAAGCCTCCCCACCAACGGCAAGGTCCATGGTTCATTAGTTGTAATATTGCAATTGCTTTGCTAATTTCTATAATGCTGCTTGCTTCACAAATCTGCATTTTTTTTTCATTGCTGTTTGTATTAATTGTTTTATGCTGCTGCATTGCCTCATCCCTTAGTTTAGCATCTGAGCTCAGTAGATTTCAGTTAGCTTAAGAGGGGGTAGACTATATAAGAGAATGAGTTGCGATGAATTGGATGAAATGCATTGAGAAGTTATACGAAAAAAGTACAGAAAGCAGGTATAGGTAGGATTTTCTTGGAAATAAATAATGAGGTACGAAATTTGTTAAATAAATACAGAAAGCATGCTTGGATAGGATTTTTTTGGTGGAAGCAAAGGTTGAAATAAGAAGAAAGATCTATGGAATGAAGTTTTGGGTTGGACTGCAGTACCAAATGTTACACTGAAAACAAACCCTGTCCTTTCCTTTTGTGTTATCCCACTATGCGTTTGTGTACCCTTGTGTATTTATGTTCTTCCTGTATTTATATGTGTATCTGATAAGATTTATGTTGTAGAATTTTTCTGGTACTAAGCTGCATTCACTAATGACGAGGAATATTGTTATCCTCACATATAATTTGCATTTATAATATGTAATTTTCTTTGTAAAGATGTTTACACATTATTAATACTGTTCTGTTTCAATTCCCATGTGTGAAATTAATGTTTCGAAAACTATTCTCATTATTTTATGTATTTACTTATGTCATAATTCCTGTAACACTGATGTATATGTTTATTTCTATTCTTTTGTAAACCCTGTGTTACTACAGATGTTTCTGTACTGCTATGTTCTTTAATGATGTATTTTGTAGCTTTGTAATTGTATTCTAATGTTATAAAATTGTAATTGACACCAGTTCATCATATTATTAACTTGTAAGTTCCATTTCAGTTGTAAGTTCCATTTCACTGCACACTTTTCTGTTGGTCATAGTATATGGACAAGATGTGAGAAGTAGGAACTGTTAGTGTTTGCACGTGTGTTAATAATTCCGCAAAGGACTGGATAACAGCATTGCTGGTTCTAAGGACAATTCCACAAACTTTGTGAGTGCACAAGTGGTGGTTTATGGACTTGCTATGTTCTCCGCAAGACTCTTCGATGGTGATTGTGCACCTGAATGGTCGCGACAGATGGGTGCTGGCCATCTCTAAAAGGACTACAGTGGGTATGCATCTTTGATGACCCACCAGTACCATTATTTCTAAAAGGACTGCAGTGGGTCTGCACCTCTGGTTGCCCACCAATACCGTAAGCTCTACCAGGACTACAGTGGGTCTGCTCTGTGATGACCTACCTACCAATATTCATCAGCTTTGACTGACTCTGCGATGGGTTTGCTCTGTTGTGGCCCATTACCTGTCAGCATGTCAAGAGTCAGCACTGTCTTTCCGTTGGAAGGACAATACTACTTCTTCAAGACTGCGTGGAAATCCACTACTTCCGTGTGCTTTTTCTTTTACTGCTCAGACTTTGAGAAAAACACTGCAATTTTACTGTAATGAACAATCTGGACTATCTTTATGGACTATGAGAGCATTTTAGATTTTGACCAACATTGTGTCAATAAGTGTGTGCATTTGATTTCTTTGATATTGTAACTATGAAATTTTTTTTCAAATCTGTATTGGCCACTGCCCAAAACAATTTGTAAAATTTTTTGTGAGGAGCATGGGGGCTATGTAAGTAGGCTGTTTATGTTTTCTTATCGGCAACGTTACGTAGCGCTCGGTATGAAAATCACTGGCTGTGCTGTGTGCAGTCTGTGGCTAGTTTGCATTGTTGTCTGCCATTGTAGTGTTGGGCAGCTGGACGTGAACAGCGCGTAGCGTTGCGCAGTTGGAGGTGAGCCGCCAGCAGTGGTGGATGTGGGGAGAGAGATGGCGGGGTTTTGAAATTTGTAATACTGGATGTCATGAACTACTATATATATTATGACTGTTAAGGTAAATACATTGTTTGTTCTCTATTAACATCTTTCAATTGCTAACTATGCCTATCAGTAGTTAGTGCCTTCAGTAGCTTGAATCTTTTATTTAGCTGGCAGTAGTGGCGCTCGCTATATTGCAGTAGTTCGAGTAACCAAGATTTTTGTGAGGAAACCGATTTGTGAAACGCATAGGTTAATGTTAGTCAGGGCCATTCTTTTGTAGGGATTTCTGAAAGTCAGATTGCGTTGCGCTAAAAATATTGTGTCAGTTTAAGCACAGTCTTATATAATTTTTCAAAGGGGATGTTTCAAACTATACTGCACATGTTCATCCTCGAAATCACGCAATATACCACAATCTTGCAGTGCAATGACGCGTGCCTGCAAGCATTGGTATGAACGTCTCACGAACTGGTTGTGGCCTCTATGGAGCGTATCATGACTTCTCAGAACGCTTCCAAGAGCACGTTCTTGTATGCGCCCGTTTGTGCGACATCTCCTCTCTCATCATTATCCCTCAACATGGACACCAGACAGGAAAGGACTAAAACATTGCATCATGGAAAGATAGTGTCTCCTACTCCACCGACATTGGAAGTTGCGAACAGAAAAAAATAAAGGATAGCAGCAGTAAATTCTTATGCGAGAAAACGCAGCGTGTTATTACTTTAATTAACAATCTTAATCTATTAATGCGACGAGTATTGTTCCCCGAAGAAAAGTTCATATCTTTGCCTATTCTACTATGTACACCACTTACACTACTACTATAGAAAGGTTCATGTATTTGCCCATTCTACTATGTACACCACTTACACTATTACTGTTCCACGAACTCCTTTATGTGAGAGATGTGGTGGAGTCCAATGGACTTCTTTCCTTTCAGCGTCTCCAATTCATAAGCATTGTGGTGAGCTGCTCTCCTTATACGGTATGGGCCGTTGTAAACAGAATAGAATTTTTGGCATTTCATTTTTTGTTTGTTCGAAAGTCGGAAAGACTTCACGAGCACCTTTTGTCCAATTTGGAAGTGTCGTAGACGAGCTCCCCTGTCGGCACGTCTCTTCCTGACCTCTGCTGCAGCCCGTATCCTCTTGAGAGCCAAATCCACTATGGCTTGGTGCTGCGTTCGCGCCCTTGGTGGGAAGTTTACGACCTCGGTTATCAAGTCCTTAGGAATCCGGTTTTTCAGTACTGTAATGAGTGCCAATTTTGTTATCCCATGGGGTGCCTCATTGATCACCTCCTGGAAGTCTTTAAGGAAAACGTCCCATGTCGTGTGCTGTTTGTTACAGTACAACCGGCACAAGTTTCCGAGTTCCTTAATAACCTGTTCTGCAGCATTCGAGCTCGGATGGTGTGAAGATATAAAAATGGGATCAATTTTACATCCACGCAACGTCTCCTTCCATGTTTTTGACTTAAACTGTGGCCCGTTATCAGAAATAATTTTACTCACATGACCAACCTGTGGTAGGAAATCCCGGATTAGGGCTCGTGATACAGTTCGTCCTGTCGCCCTCTTCAATGGCGTAAAGGTAACGTATTTGGACGTTAGTTCAACAAACACTAATACGTAAGTATATCCTCTTCTTGTTCTTGGCAAAGGTCCCATCAAATCTGTTGCTGCTAAGTGTCTTAATTTGGTCGGTACTATTGGGTACAATGGTGCCTGCATGCTCACAGTGGTGTGCTTAGCCTTTTGGCAGTCTTTACACACCGACAGTACCCTCCGTATTCGACGCTCCATGTTTCGAAAGTAACACATGGTCCTTAGCTTGAGATTGTACTTGCGTGGTCCGAAGTGTCCATAGCTGAGGTGAGTATGCCATATAACCTTGTTTATTAGGTGTTCAGGGATGCATACCCCCCATTCAGTGTCATTGGCATAATTTCGGTGGAAAATTATGCCTTTCCGCAAGAGGTAGAACTGCCTGATGGTGGCGTGTCTTCTGTCTATCCATTTCTGTTTCAATAACACTAGGGCAGGGTCCTTGTCTTGCTCCTTCTTGATGTCCTGCATACTACAGGTAATAAAATTTTCAAAGGCTACTTTCTGCATATAGAAAAGGCAGTAGTGATTTTCCTCCAGATCTTCTTCCATGTTGTGCTCAAATCCGATCGGTGACCGTGATAAGGCGTCTGCAATAATGTTCTGACTGCCGGGGATATATTCTATCGAAAAGTTGTACTGCTGCAGATATGATGCCCACCTAATGAGCCGCCTGTGATTAAGCTTTGCAGTCATCAAGAACTCGAGAGCCTTGTGGTCTGTGTAGACCCTCGTCTTGCGACCAAACAGAAGGTATCTGAATTTTTCAAACGCCCATACAATAGCCAGCGCCTCTAACTCGGTTACTGAGTAATTCCTCTCACTCTTGGCTAGTACTCTGCTACCAAACGCAATTGTCTTCCACACCCTGTTTCCTTCATGTACATAGTCTTGGAACACCATGACACCCAGACCTGAGTATAAACTGTCCGTTACTATGCAAAGCTCTTCTGCTAAATTAGGGTGTGATAGGATGGGTGCTTGTAATAATGCGAATTTTAATGCTTTCCATTCGGATTCGGCCGCCTCATCCCATTCCCAAGGAATCTTCTTTCCTGTAAGTTGATGCAACCCAGGACTGCTCTGAGTTTTGATATGTATAAAGCGGTTGTAAAAATTTATGATCCCCAAGAACCCCCTTAACTGCTTCTTTGTCGTAGGAATGGGAAACTTTTCAATCGCTTCGATCTTTTCGGGATTTGGCGCAATGCCCTCACCGTGATGTGATATGTCCTAGAAATTTGACAGAGGACGTCCCAAAATTCGATTTTTCGATATTGATAGTCACTCCGTATTCCTTGAATGTCGCAAGGAGTTCACCGAGGACCGCATTGTGCTCTCCCCAAGATTTCTCCGCGATCAGCAAATCGTCCATATAGCTGGTGACATGACGTTTCAAATTATCGCTTAGTATGCCGTCCAGCCCCCGAATGAATGCGGCAGACGAAATGTTCAAACCAAATGGGAGATGACGAAACCGGTAACATCTTCCAAATGCTAAAAAGGCTGTGTACTGTCTGCAATTTGGATGGAGCTCGATCTGCCAGAAACTCGATTTTAGATCAAGTGATGAGAAGATTGATATTCCATGGAAGTTTTGTAAGAGTTCCTCTAATCGTTCCGGTCTGTCTGTTTCGGGTTCTATTATGGTATTAATTTGTCGCGAGTCCAAGACTAAACGAATACTACCATCTGCCTTCTCGACTACTCTTAACGGGTTATTATAGGCTGAAGCCGTAGGTTCTATTATTCCTTCACTCAGCATTCGCGTAATTTCAGCTGCTACTTTCTGTCGATATGCCAAGGGGATTGGATAGGGTGGCACACGAAACTGGTTGTGCGGACGTACACGAAATTCATATTGGAAGTTCTTTATTGATCCTGTTTTGGGAAGGAAGACCTCCGTATGTTCTACTAGTAATTTATGAAGTTCTTTGCGGTGGTCGCACCTTATATTCTTTATTGCTTCCACTTTTTCTCCTATTTTCTCCTTTATTTCTCCCATTATTCCGACTTCATTCTCATCCGTGTCCTCTCCCCTACCCGCAACGTCGACCTGTTCTTCCTTTCTGTCTTTCAGACACGCATAGTTTATCCGTACACAGTTAGACGGTAGTTGAGCTGGGATCAGCTGGTCGTCGAACTTAATGTGGACGGGATTCCCTTTCCTCAAAACCACTTCACCTCGTCCTAGATCAACTATCGCTTCATGTTCATTTAGGAAGTCCGTTCCTATTATCATGACGATCGCCAGGTTTGGTACGATTCAGAAGTAAGACTCTATTTTGTGTCCTTGGCAGGAGAATTTCAGACTTGTTTGTTGGGTGACCTCCGTACATTTACCCGCTAATGCCCCTTTTATTTTGGTTTTCTTAACCGATAGAACAGGCCAGTCCATCTCCTGAGAGCACCTCTTGGATGCTGCCTCAGATATTGCTGTTCTGTAGCTTCCACTATCTATTATCGCATTCATACTCTTTTCAGCTATTGCTACTGTGATAAGAGGCTGCCGATCTTGTCGAGGAGTTGCTTTACGTTCCTCGAGCAGGATTTCTGATAAATCTTCGTAATGTATCATCCGTAGTTGGCCAGGTCCGAGATTACGTGCGAAATTCCGGCGGCATGTGTTCGCACTAGTCTGGCGTCAATTCCTTGTTAAGCTCCCCCTCCTCTGACGTGCATTATGATTTGCGGGTCTAGTTTCAATCTCCTGGTTCCACTGTTGTCCTTGGTTTCGCTCTCTCCAATTACGGTCGCTTTGCCGTTCGTTATTCCTCCTATCCCAGATTCCTTGCCTAGATTGATCCTGCTCCCTGACTTTCTGGTTTCCGTGTCTTTGGTTTCCATAACCTTGAATAGCGTAACCTTGACTTCCGTAACCCTGGTTTCCTAACTGACCAGTGCGATTATGCGATCTGTTGTCGTCTTCCCTTCCTGGCCCGTGGTATTTGTTACTTTGCCCCTTCTTCCTGTCCTTTGCGTCTTGTTTATCAAAGACTACTTCGAGTTCGCGCAATAGACTCTTGAATGCTTCTATGTCAGATCCACACTTGCCGACAAGTGTCTGTTGGTACCTAACTGGCAATTTGGAAAAGCAAAATTTAATGATTTCTCCGTTGCTATATGGACTATCTTTTAGATAGTCCATATAGCAACGGAGAAACCATTAAATCAAGAAATTTGGTTGCGCTCCTATGCCCGGACACTTCCAGTTCAGGACAAAATATTATTTCCTCTTTAATCCTGTCTTCCGTTTCCTTTGACCAGTAGGTCCGCAGGAATGCACCAACAAATTCCAGATAAGTCCGACACGTCACTGCCACACCCCGCATCTTTTCCGCGGCTTGGCCTTCGATGTGTCCACACATGAATTCTAATTTTGCCTGGGTTGGCCATGATGCCGGTAATGAATTTGTGAACTGCATCACCCAGCTCTTCGGATGCATCGACCCTCCATTTTCTTTGAACTTCTGGAATTTTAGTATCGACAGGAAGTGATTGTGATCAAAATCCTGTCTGATCCTCGCACTGGTGTTGTCACTCGTTTCCGATACTTGCACGTCTGCTGAGTGTGCTGCTCTATCTTGCTGATAACTGTGATGTGCTACCTCTGTATCACAGTGGAAGTGGCACTCAGAATTCACTCTCCTAAGAGGGCTATAATTATTGGAGCTATTACTCGCTGTTTCTGCGTGTGCATTGTTAGTTCCGCACTCGGTCATTGGGCTAGAGCACGGCGGGCTTTTCCTCGGAGACACAATTCTGTGTACTCCATCATGGGTATCCGAAAGCGCAGTGCTCGTGTGCCCGTTTTGCTCTAGTTTTGCTATCCGACTCTCTACTTCTTCCATTCGTTTCGTGGTGTTCGCAACCGCGATATTACCTGGAGTTTTTAAGAATGCTAGGGATTTTGAGTGGGATTGTGTTGTACGTCGCAAGCGCCCTGCGAGTTTAGAAGTTGCTTCCGCGACTTTCATTGCCCCTATTGCTGCCGTTTTGGCCAGGCCTGCTACTTTTTGTGCAGCCATTGACATTGTTAGTAATTCCCCACGAATTTCCCCTATATGCGAAATTATTGCCTCAGTGTCCTTCTTACGCTGTTCGTCAGCTTCTTCCTTCTCCTTCTTATGTTGTTTCTCCTCTTCTTCCTTCTCCCTCTTACGCTGTTCGTCAGCTTCTTCCTTCTCTTTCTTACGTTGTTTCTCCTCTTCTTCCTTCTCCCTCTTACGCTGTTCGTCAGCTTCTTCCTTCTCTTTCTTACGTTGTTTCTCCTCTTCTTCCATCTCCCTCTTACGTTGTTTCTCATCTTCTTCCTTCTCCTTCTTACGTTGTTCGTCATCTTCTTCTTTCATTGATCGTAGGAAGCTCAGTATTGGGTTAATGCCATCATTTTGATCCTCGTCACACATGGGTGATGTAACTCTGGACACCTGGGCGCTAGAGCTCTGACGTGGCCGAGCTGGCCCCTGTCTGCTCTCGTTCGTTTGATTATAAACTTCTGCTACCGTCTCGATCTGTGTGCCGGTCTCTGTTTCATCCTCTACCTCACTATCATAATCACGGCCGCGACGCTGCTCTATGATCGCGTCCAAATCACCCTCCTCATCAATCAGTCTGTCGTCCTGACCTGCTAAAAATGTGCCCATCTCATCTCTGAACCTATTCCCGTCAGTAAACTGCCCCTTATCCATTATGCTATCCTCATTTGTTTTAGCTTCGCTCGATAATAGTCGTGCCTTACTTCTCGTTATCATTCATGAAAAACAAATTTATCTAAAATGCACAATAAAATTAACCTACTCCATATATTTTTTACACATAGACATAAAATTTCAACAACTCCTCTCCAACGCTGTAATTATATGCACGATTTGTTGTGGTACAGAAACCGCACACAAACTCGACAAAGTGTGATGTGATACGGACACACCATCAAAGGAACACAAAAACAATGAAAAAAAGAATATATACACTGAAAACAAAAACTGTAATAATGCGCCGCTTCTTAAAACTAAATGCGGAACTACCAGAAAAAAACTTGGGTATTAATCAATAAAAAAAATTCAGCAAAAAAAATTCGGAATGTCCCTACTACTAATAATACTTGCTTATCAGCGATTCACAGGAAAGATCCGAGGCTAAGGGTCGCCATTTTATACGAGGTGCCGGGGCAAGCAGTGTATTTAACACTAAATTCTTCTAGGATCTCCACATGTAAATGATGCTCTAAGGCCCCCCCCCCTATTCTAACTCCGACTTTTGCTGTTGCACATGGATTAAAAAATATACGCGAACTGACTGTAATCAACCCTGCAAGTGGAGTAGAAAAGAGTTTGGCACCTGCAATAATTTAATTTGATAAATAAGTTAAATAAAGGAAGGTTTCATTAACATAGTGAGAAATGATGGGTTGCTCTACCGATTAACAGAATGAAAGTTCTGTCCAAAATAACAATATGATTTATTAAGACTAAACACAAAATAATAAACAAAAACACATGAAACATTTATAATACATCAAATTGGCTCAAATTGGATACTCAAACAATCGCTATGAAGGTGAAGTTGTCCCTAAACTAGATTGTGAGGTTTAAGACGAAGTGGTATGTGGAGCCAATTCCTTGCCACTCAAATCTTAAGAGAGACACACAGTTAACCCAACATTAATTGCTGCTACTCAAGACAGAACAAAGTTAGACAAAGACGAACAGGCGCGCTCTGCTGAGCTCTGATTATCACCTAGGAAAATCCCTATCTGCCGGTGCTGCAGACATACATTACCAAACTGTCTTCTTAACTGCCAGAACACGATCTGGCGTACCGGAGGCGATGGCTGGTTGCTTCGACGTCCTCGACCGAAAGGCGAGAGCCGACTACCTAGAGCACCCGTACAGGCCGAACACACAACATTCCCTCCCCCACGACAGTGGCCGTGGTTAAACGTTCCAATCAGAAAAACTCGAAAACCGGCGGAAAATTCCACTCTATTGGCGGAGCACTACCCAATGGAGATTCTTGGCGCCAATTTCTGCGCTGATTTTGCTACGTCACGGAGCTATGCCCTGAGCAAGCCAATCACAGTTACTATTTTGCAGAAAGCACGGGAATTTTCCCACCACAACTGCCTGGGTACACAAGTCATTCCCACGCCTCGCTGGTAGCCCGCCAGAAAGTGTTTTCGCTAAGTTTCTGCAAAGTAACGGAACCTCTAGCCCAGCCGCTACTTCAGACCCCTCCGGGCGTGTCTTTTGACAATGTCGGCGTCTGCAAAGCATTCACTCGACTTCCTCACACCCATCGGCTTAACCCTTTCCAGATCAGCAGATCCCGCCTGTGACCAGACCACCCGGGTGACGAGAGATGCTGCGTGGGAAGTCCGCGTGTGAAGGAATAGCGACTTTTCACTGCATGCAATTAGAGAGGAAAATCGTAAGATAGAAATATGAGAGGGGGCTCATGCCACCTCTCAACCTTCTAACAATTGAAGTTACATTGGTCAAAAAAACATATCATATTTACTAACCGATCCATAAACAATGAGATTTATTCAGCAAGTTTTATCGAGCGTCACTAACCCAGCATAAATACAAATCATCAAATTACATATAGCTGTGTTATTGCATCTTAGAGGTATTAAAAAAGTGAAATATTTAACTAGCCTTTTTATCTAATCAGTTTACGTACATTCTGGGGTTACTCAATAATTACAAATTATCAGCCAACTGATCTATACTAACGCGCTGACAAAACATAATCATAATTATTTAACATCTTGACCTTGCTTGTGAGAAGATTTCTGCTTTCATGTTCTCTTAATTCCTACATTGATGTAACACTTGGTGGCTTCACAAAGCATAGAACAAAAACTGCCTACACCGTCCTCTTTCGCTCACAGACAGCCACCTACTACTGTGGGCCAAGCGCTCTCTCACTCCAACACTATAATCTCAGGCCAGAGGCAGTATCTTTGGCTCTGCGGTAGTGCAGAGTCATCGATCCGCATTATAAAGCCGATCAGAGACATACATCGTTTATAAAATCAAATTTCCATTTTTGTTTACTTTAATATTACCGACATATTCGGGTGTAACATATAAGTGTACCCCAGTAGACTCCTTTCAGACCGGCCACTCCGAGATTATAAGAGGTTATCGCTTTCGGCTCCAGGCAATTTCCACCTAGAGTCTCGTTAGTTTTGATTTGAATTACCTTCGAGAACGACACATAAAGACGCCCGCAGTGAAGTGTCACCTTTTTAACACGGCGAGAGAAACGTTTTTGGAAAAATCTTTGTGACAACCTACTCGATGCTGGAAGCCACCGTCGATATCGTCACGCGATGAGGAGAAATGGTTCAAATGGCTCTGAGCACTATGGGACTCAACTGCTAGGTCATTAGTCCCCTAGAACGTAGAACTAGTTAAACCTAACTAACCTAAGGACATGACACACATCCATGCCCGAGGCAGGATTCGAACCTGCGACCGTAGCGGTCTCGCGGTTCCAGACTGCAGCACCTAGAACCGCGCGGCCACTTCGGCCGGCCGATGAGGAGACTTTGCGGTCATCCCCCACCCCATTCTCTCATATCGACTGAACTCGCATGAGTGCAATGATTTCTCCTATCTCTTTGGTTCATCTCGAAAGCTTTCCCCTGACAGTATGTGCAGTGCATAGGTTAATGTTAATTTCTAGAATAGCGGTACGTTTTCCGCAGTTACTTGTTTCATAAGTAACGAAAAACTAACAACTAAGTAACATTAAGTGTCAGTGTTAGGCTTACTGATTTGTGTACCAAATTATTGGCAGTTGCATAACTTTGTGAACGTAATATGAAACGCCCTGGTTTTAACACATATGAAAATTCTCATTAAAAATGTTTTCTTTCTGTGGTGTAACATCTGTCCATCCCGTCAGTTTCTTAATTAATCCTTTGCAACCCCTGAAGCGTGTCAAGTAGTGAGGTAGCGACGAATTCGATTGCCTCAAGCGGTTTGAGACCAGCAATGATACGTTCCTCTCCCAAGGATGAGCTGTTTATAAAACACGTATGAACACAGAGGTAGAACGATTAGAACTCGCTTCAGATCTGGTGCACTGTAAACAGATGGAAGGATCGAGCAAGGAATGAACAAGTCGTGCAACGAGAAAGAATAAATAAATAATAAGAAAATCGTAAATTCATTCAGTCTGTAACGCAGTAGTGCTCACTGAACAGTGAGCTACATGCTCCATTAACGCATCAACGCCCATTGGTGTAACATGGGGATGGTAGCAAGTTGCAAATCTTGAATTCTGTCTGCTTGTATAGCTTCCTTGCTAAGTCAATCTTTCTGGGGTGGTTACGATATGTACATGCTGTGTGCAGTCGCAGGAAGAAGAGCTGGCCGCTTTTGGCTGCGTCTACATCTACATCATCTACAGGCCGCTGCCTCGGGGTGTAGCGGAGGCGGAGAATCTGGCAAATCGCACGGGACAGCTCAGGCGTCGCTTGTTTTGCGCACAGGCTCTGCTCCTCCTACTGTACCCGATGCTGTGGATCCGTCCTCAGCGCAGGGCCAGTGGCGAGTGGTGACAGGTGCGCATCGCTCGAGGCGGAGGGCCGATGTGGAGACTGGCCGCCTGGCCCCGCCCACTCACCCAGTCAATGAACGGGTGGCCGCTGCTTCGGCAGGCACACTGGGGGGAGAGGTCTACTGGCTATCGCGAGCACCAACATTAGGCGTGTTGTGGAGACCCTTAGACAGACAGCGTTCAGTGCTGGAGAGAAAGCCAATGTGGATTCTGCACGTCTGCCAGGGAGGCAGACAGGCGGCCCTGTCTGCGGCAGTCGAACATGCAGGATGCAGGCGGCTGCAAGTTACGGCTCGCCTATCACGTGGGTTCTGAGGCCACCCTCAGTTCTTACAGGCGGCTGCAGGAGGTGGTCATTAGCGCGTAATACCTAGATCATGGAATTATAGTTGGAGGTGACTTTAACCTACCAAGCATAGACTGGGATGTCATACAATTGAACAAATTTCCTAAAAACTATCTGAAGCAGCTAGCTCGGCAGACCACGGACAGTGGAAATATGTCAGACCTTCTAGCTACAAACAGGTCGGATCTTATCGACAATGTCAGTATAGAAACGGGGATTAGCGATCGTGATATCATTATAGCAACTACGGTTACGAACGTTAATAAATCTGCCAAGAAGGCAAGAGAGTGTTTTAGCTACATAGAACAGATAAGCAGTTGTTAGCATCTCACTTAGACATGAACTGACGTCAGATGGTTCTAATAAAATGGACGTAGAGGGACTATGAGCAAACTTCAAGCAGATAGTAAATCGTGATTTGAAGAGTTATGTACCTAATATGTGGATAAAGGATGCAAAAGACCCACCATGGCTTAATAACGAAATTCGGAAGATGCTGAGGAAACAGAGGCTATCGCACCCTTGGTTCAAAAGAGAACGCACAATTGACGTCAAGCAAGGATTAGTACAGATTCGTGCATCTGTGAAAAGATCTATGCTCGAAGCATACAACTAATATCACAGTCACACCTTAGAAAAAGATCTGGCAGAGAACCCGATAAAATTATCGTCCTACGTAAAATCGTTAAGCTAGTCTAAGGCTTCCACTCAGTCCCTTGTTGACCAGTCTGGTGTGGCAGCTGAAGATAATAAAACGAAAGCCGAAATTTTAAATTTCGCGTTCAAGAAAGCGTTCACGCTGGAGAACTGTACAAACATAAGCTCATTTCACCATCGGACAGACGCCCGTATAGACGAAATAGAAATAAGCATACCGGGCGTAGAGAAGCAACTTAAAGATTTGAAAACAAATCACCAGGTTCGGATGGAATCACAATTCGGTTTTACAAACTGTACTCTGGGAGAGCATAAGGGAACAATTGACAGGAATGGGGGAAAGAAATACAGTAGAAGAAGAATGGGTAGCTCTGAGGGATGAAGTAGTGAAGGCAGCAGAGGATCAAGTAGGTAAAAAGACGAGGGCTAGTAGAAATCCTTGGGTAACAGAAGAAATATTGAATTTAATTGATGAAAGGAGAAAATATAAAAATGCAGTAAGTGAAAGAGGCAAAAAGGAATACAAACGTCTCAAAAATGAGATCGACAGGAATTGCAAAATGGCTAAGCAGGGATGGCTAGAGGACAAATGTAAGGATGTCGATACTTATCTCACTAGGGGTAAGATAGATACTGCCTACAGGAAAATTAAAGAGACCTTTGGAGAAAATAGAGCCACTTGTACGAATATCAAGAGCTCAGATGGAAACCCAGTTCTAAGCAAAGAAGGGAAAGCAGAAAGGTGGAAGGAGTATATAGAGGGTCTATACAAGGGCGATGTACTTAAGGATGATATTATGGAAATGGAAGAGGATGTAGATGAAGATGAAATGGGAGATACGATACTGCGTGAAGAGTTTGACAGAGCACTGAAAGACCTGAGTCGAAACAAGGCCCCCGGAGTAGACAACATTCCATTGGAACTACTGACGGCCTTGGGAGAGCCAGTCCTGACAAAACTCTACCATCTGGTGAGCAAGATGTATGAGACAGGCGAAATACCCTCAGACTTCAAGAAGAATATAATAATTCCAATCCCAAAGAAAGCAAGTGTTGACAGATGTGAAAACTACCGAAATATTAGTTTAATAAGCCACAGCTGCAAAATACTAACACGAATTCTTTACAGGCGAATGGAAAAACTGGTAGAAGCAGACCTCGGGGAAGATCAGTTTGGATTCCGTAGAAATGTTGGAACACGCGAGGCAATACTGACCTTACGAGTTATCTTAGAAGAAAGATTAAGGAAAGTCAAACCTACGTTTCTAGCATTTGTAGACTTAGAGAAAGCTTTTGACAATGTTGACTGGAATACTCTCTTTCAAATTCTAAAGGTGGCAGGGGTAAAATACATGGAGCGAAAGGCTATTTACAATTTGTACAGAAACCAGATGGCAGTTATAAGAGTCGAGGGACATGAAAGGGAAGCAGTGTTTAAGAAGGGAGTAAGACAGGGTTGTAGCCTCTCCCCGATATTATTCAATCTGTATATTGAGCAAGCAGTAAAGGAAACAAAAGAAAAATTCGGAGTAGGTATTAAAATCCATGGAGAAGAAATAAAAACATTGAGGTTCGCCGATGACATTGTAATTCTGTCAGAGACAGCAAAGGACTTGGAAGAGCAGTTGAACGGAATGGATGGTGTCTTGAAGGGAGGATATAAGATGAACATCAACAAAAGCAAAACGAGGATAATGGAATGTAGTCGAATTAAGTCGGGTGATGTTGAGGGTATTAGATTAGGAAATGAGACACTGAAAGTAGTAAAGGAGTTTTGCTATTTGGGGAGCAAAATAACTGATGATGGTCGAAGTAGAGAGGATATAAAATGTAGACTGGCAATGGCAAGGAAAGCGTTTCTGAAGAAGAGAAATTTGTTAACATCGAGTATAGACTTAAGTGTCAGGAAGTCATTTCTGAAAGTATTTGTATGGAGTGTAGCCATGTATGGAAGTGAAACATGGACGGTAAATAGTTTGGACAAGAAGAGAATAGAAGCTTTCGAAATGTGGTGCTACAGAAGAATGCTGAAGATTAGATGGGTAGATCACATAACTAATGAGGAAGTATTGAATAGGATTGGGGAGAAGAGAAGTTTGTGGCACAACTTGACCAGAAGAAGGGATCGGTTGGTAGGACATGTTCTGAGGCATCAAGGGATCACCAATTTAGTATTGGAGGGCAGCGTGGAGGGTAAAAATCGTAGGGGGAGACCAAGAGATGAATACACTAAGCAGATTCAGAAGGATGTAGGTTGCAGTAGGTAGTGGGAGATGAAGAAGCTTGCACAGGATAGAGTAGCATGGAGAGCTGCATCAAACCAGTCTCAGGACTGAAGACCATAAGAAGAAGATCCCTAACTTAGGTTTCCTGCAGAATCAAAGAACATATTGTAAGTTTGAAGATAATAAATCACCTTGAGACTGATAATCTTATGTCCAAGAATCAGCATGGTTTTAGAAAGCATCGTTCGTGCGAAACTGAGCTTGCCCTTTTCGCACATGGTGTACTGTGGACGATAGATGAAAGGCAACAGGCAGATTCCACATCTCTGGATTTCCGGAAAGCATGTGACACGGTGCCCCATTGCAGTCTGTTAACGAAGGTACGAGAATGTGGAATGCGTTCACAGATACATATGTGGCTCGAAGACTTCTTAGGTAATAGAACCCAGTACGTGTTCATCAGTGACAAGGGTATCGTTAGGAGTGCCACAGGGGTGTGTCATAGGACTGCTGTTGTTCTCTAAATATACAGGGTGGTCCATTGATAGTGACCGGGCCAAATATCTCACGAAATAAACATCAAACGTAAAACTACAAAGAAAGAAACTCGTCTAGCTTGAAGGGAGAAACCAGATGGCGCTACGGTTGGCCCGCTAGATGGCGCTGCCATAGGCCAAACGGATATCAACTGCGTTTTTCAAATAGGAACCCCCATTTTTATTACATATTCGTGTAGTATGTAAAGAAATATGAATGTTTCGGTTGGACCACTTTTTTGGCTTTTTGATAGATGGCACTGTAATAGTCACAAACATATGGCTCACAATTTTAGACGAACAGTTGGTAACAGGTAGGTTTTTTAAATAGTCACAGACGTATAAGTACGTGATATCACGTAACGTTCCGCCAGGGCGGACAGTATTAGCCATGTTAAAATGGATTGTTTACCAATTGCGGAAAAGGTCGATATCGTATTGATGTATGGCTATTGTGATCAAAATGCCCAACGGGCGTGTGCTATGTATGCTGCTCGGTATCCTGGACGACATCATCCAAATGTCCGGACCGTTCGCCGGATAGTTACGTTATTTAAGGAAACAGGAAGTGTCCAGCCACATGTGAAACGTCAACCACGACCTGCAACAAATGATGATGCCCAAGTAGGTGTTTTAGCTGCTGTCGCGGCTTATCCGCACATCAGTAGCAGACAAATTGCGCGAGAATCGGGAATCTCAAAAACGACGTTGTTGAGAATGCTACAACATCGATTGCACCCGTACCATTTTTGTATCCACCGGGAATTGCATTGCGACGACTTTGAACGTCATGTACAGTTCTGCCAGTGGGCACAAGAGAAATTACGGGACGATGATTGATTTTTTGCACGCGTTCTATTTAGCGACGAAGCGTCATTCATCAACAGCGGTAACGTAAACCAGCATAATATGCACTATTGGGCAACGGAAAATCCACGATGGCTGTGACAAGTGGAACATCAGCGACCTTGGCGGGTTAACGTATGGTGCAGCATTATGGGAGGAAGGATAATTGGCCCCCATTTTATCGATGGCAATCTAAATGGTGATTTCCTACGTGATGTTCTACCGATGTTACTACAAGATGTTTCACTGCATGACAGAATGGCGATTTACTTCCAACATGGTGGATGTCCGGCACATAGCTCGCGTGCGGTTGAAGTGGTATTAAATAACGTATTTCATGAAAGGTGGATTGGTCGTCGAAGCACCATATTATGGCCCTCACGTTCACTGAATCTAACATCCCCGGATTTCTTTCTGTGGGGAAAGTTGAAGGATATTTGTTATCGTGATCCACCGATAATGCCTGACAACATGCGTCAGCCCATTTTCAGTGCATGTGCGAACATAACGGAAGGCAAACTACTCGCTGTTGAGAGGAATGTCGTTACACGTATTGCCAAATGCATTGAGTTTGACGGACATCATTTATGGCATTTATTGCATTAATGTGGTATTTACAGGTAATGACGCTGTAACAGCATACGTTCAAAAAATGGTTCAAATGGCTCTGAGCACTATGGGACTAAACATCTGAGGTCATCAGTCCCCTAGACTTAGAACTACTTAAACCTAACTAAGCTAAGGACATCACACACATCCATGCCTGTGGCAGGATTCGAACCTGCGATCGTAGCAGCAGCGCGGTTCCGGACTGAAGCGCCTAGAACCGCTCGGCCACAGCGGCCGGGCAGAATACGTTCTCATATATGATAAGTTTACGAAGGTACATGTACCACATTGGAACAACCGAAATAAAATGTTCAAACGTACGTACGTTCTGTAATGTAATTTAAAAAACCTACCTGTTACCAACTGATCGTCTAAAATTGTGAGCCAAATGTTTGTGACTATTAACATCGCCATCTATCACAAAGCGAAAAAAGTGGTCAAGCTAAAACATTCATATTTCTTTACGTACCTCACGAATATGTAATAAAAAATGGGGATTCCTATTTTTAAAAAAACGCAGTTGATATCCGTTTTACCTACGGCAGCGCCACCTAGCGAGCCAACCATAGCGCCATCTGGTTTCCCCCTTCAAGCTAGACAAGTTTCGTTCTTTGCAGTTTTTTCGTTTGACGCTTATTTCGTGAGATATTTGGCCCGGTCACGATCAGTGGACCACCCTGTATAAATGATTTAGAGGACGGGGTAGGCAGCAGTCTTTGGTGTATAGCAAGGTGTCGAACTTGAGTGACTGTAGAAAGGTACAAGACGACTTAGACAAAATTTCCAGTTGATGCAATGAATGGCAGCTAGCTCTAAATGAGAAAATGCAACTTGATGCTATGAGTAATGAAAACAAAGCTCTAATCTTCGGATTCAGGATTAGTAGTATACTGCTTGACACAGTCACATCGTTTAAATATCTGGGCGTAACGTTGAAAGTGGATATGAAATCGAATGGGCATGTGGGGAGTTTGGTAGGGTAGGCGAGTAGTTGACTTCGGTCGGTTCGAACAACACACAATGTTATGGAGATGCTTCGGAATCTCAAATGGGAATCCCTGGAGGGAAGACGACGTTTTTTTTCAGAAATACAATTGAGAAACTTTAGAGAACCGGATTTTGAAGTTGACTGCCGAATAATTCTGCGCCACCAACATACATTGTGCGTAACGACCATGGGGATAATGTACGAGAAATTAGGCCTGATATGGAGACATACAGTGGCTTCATTCTTCCATTGTATTTTGTAAAGTCAAACATGGATTCTTATTGTACAGCTCTTCAGCAGTAAACATCTCCATACTGCTGCGTATCGCTGTTTACTTTCAGCTATCAATGCCGGAAAATCAGACCCGATACAGAGCTGAGCAGTACTTTATGTAGGCGTGAGGGCGTAGAGTGAAGTGTGCGCTTCCGTTTTCGGCTGTAGTTACCGTTAATGGAAGGAGCGAATTTGCATCCGAACAGGGCACAGGTACGATACCGACGACATTTGCAATGTCATGCTCACGTTTTGTTGTCATGCAGATACGAACATAAATGGAGAGAGCAAATCAAACGTAATACAATTACTGTGTAACGAGCCACTGGAGATCACGAGTCCGTTATAGAGAAATACTCAGAAAATACTCCAGAAAAACATCATGTTTTAGAAGGAGTTTGTAAGGGTTCAACGGCCCCTTACGTATTGAGAACGATATATCTTTGCCTCACTCAGGTCGCTCTAGATAATATAGATATTCGAGCGCCCAGTGCGCCACAGTAGTCTGTGTTGAGACTCTGAGCAAGTGAGGCGATGCTAAGTGAGCAGGGCGGATTTCGGCAGGGCGGCCGACCGCGTTTACAATTGTTTAACAGCTGTGTGTGTCATCCAACACCGTGGGCCTGACATTCAGCAAATACGTAAATGGCGTTGGTTGAGTGATTAGTTTATGTGTTTAAGTGTTCATTTGTGTACCATGATTACGTGACAACCGCGCCAGACATCCACGATTTGGATTGCAATGAGGACTGTCTATTCAGTGCCACATGAAGAGTATTGGCGTGTGACGACATTAATAGGGAGTATTGGGACAAGGGGGGATTCTGAGCAACTCCGCATTGTTGCCAGATGTATCCAAGATGGCGGCGATGACGTTATCCAAGATGGCGGCGTGTAGATTTGGCAACACTCCATGACGTCATCAATGATGGTGGCCAAATGTCATTTAAGGTAGCTGCTTTTGGCGGGAAGTTTGATTTTTGGCAGGAAAGTGTCACGCTCCCCCCCCCCCCCCCCCCCAGAAAATGGTGGTAAGTTCAAATTCCAACAGCATAATGCATGACACACTGATTATCTGTACTAAGCAAAGAAAATCGCGGGAACATAGGTCACTTGGACTATCTCCACTAACCTAAGTCAACCGACCACCATCTGTTCCTACGAACTGACACCATGTTTGATTTTTGACGGTAAACAAAAATCAATTCGCATATCTCTACTAAGCTAAGAAAATGGCGTGAAAGAAAGGCCACTTGTACTAACCTCAGTTGCCTGACCGCCACCTCCTCCTAAGGATTCATGCGAAAAAAGGACTTGGGTTTAAGTCTTTACTATGTAACCAATTTCATGCAGGTGTGTTCACCACATGGTCCAGAGCCCAGCTGACTTAGTACACATCGCCACCATCAGAGGGCGTTCTCAACTGTAACGAAATCCAAGATGGTGGCTCCCAGTGTGTTCACCACAAGATCCGGACTCCAACTGACTTAGTAGATATCGCCACTGCCAGAGGGCGCTACCGTGACGTGAGGGGATCACACAAGTACCGTTATTCAAGATGGCTGCATACATTTTGTTCGCCATGTGCTCTAGGACACAGTCACTGCATGATCCCATTACGTAATCCAAGATCTTCTGCTTTCTCTCACACATGCGTTTATAACAGGATACGCGGCACTTGTACGGCCAGCGAGCACACCACTCCTGATGTCACAGCCTCCAGCTCGCACGTTCATACTCGCTCCACAGATAGTCTTCTGCAAATAAACTAACGAATGTAACTGAACACATGTAACATCCACATCTCGCATCTCACGTATGAATTACCTATGTACTTAATTCCATTTCAGTTTTAATGATATTGAATGTACCTTTTCAATATTCAATGATCAAATGAGAGGTTCCACACTATCCCACTAGGAGCACAGTGTTCCTTCATGACGTAGCACCCCCCACCCCTAGAATACTGCAATCGTATTGGCCTATGCATTAGTCACGTGATTCGACGTCATAGAACCTATATAAACCAAACGAAAACCCGACTCACCCTCACTCTGCTCCTGTACGTGTTCCAGTGCTTTTAACGTCACTACACTTCGTCTTTCACGATGAAGCGAACAGGATCCGCCAGCAGCAGCGACAATGGCAGAGGCAGCAGAAAGCACTGCCGAGCAGACGAAGTTCAGTTACCTGGTAAGTACAGTTTCAGTGCTCAAATAACTCTTTTAGCCACAGTCCACTGACTGCATCATCCTTTACCTCATTGTATGCGTGTTACGTCTGTTTTGGACACCATTCTATACAGAATGCTATGTTCTTTCACAGATGTGTGTGTGTGTGTGTGTGTGTGTGTGTGTGTGTGTGTGTGTGTGTGTGTGTGTGTGTTCAGTGCCTCTATGTTATATCTGTTTTTTGTTTTGTTTTGGATCGCCCTATATACAGACCGCTGCGTCCTTTAACAGATTATATGTTTGTGTTACCTATTATATCTGTATTGGACCGCATTATACCAAGACTGCTGTGTCCTTTAATGGATTTTATGTCTGTGTGTATGTGTTCAATGTCTATATGTTCAATGTCTCCATGTTATATCTGTTTTGGACCGCACTCATTTCAGATTGTTGCGTCCTTAATCGGTTTTGTGTGTGTTATATCTGTATTTTTTTTCGGACTGCAGACTGCTGCACCCTTTAAGTGAGTGCGTGTGTGTTTGTGTGTGCTACAGAGATTTTTTTTCCATACTGGATATTATACTCTACTCAGTCTTTTCCATCTTTCTAGATAACATCCCGCAAATGCTGACCCAGCTAGACCAGCAGCTAGAGGTCGAGAGGACTCAAGCACAGCGCGAATGTAAGTACATTTGTAAAAAAAAAAAAAAAAAACATAGTTCTTAGATTAAATAATTTCCGAGTGTCTAGATTGAGCTTTCTTAAACATCTTTTCTTTTCTTTCTAGATGATTCCATGCATAGGACGGGGTTCACTGAGGACAGCGTGCAAGGCGGTGGTGAAGTCCCTGACTCCGTCCACGAGATGGCAGGCGCTGCAGAACAACAACGGAAAGAAGCTGAAAGGCGTCGTATTATGGACCTTTTAGAGTAGGAGGTCGATATTCCTGAGTGGATGGGAGACATAAGTGAATGTGCCAATGCGTTGCTCAAACCTTGGAGCCAGAGTGGACAAGGAGAATATTTTTGAGCTTTATAATTACCCTTATTTACTGTTATTATTTATTTTCCCTTTTAAATCTATATCATTAAACTAATTCTTTTTATTTACATTGCAGGTATATCACATGGCATGTGCCAAATATCTAGAGCGGTGGTTACGGGAGTGGAAATCAGGGGCACACAACCACAGAGGTGTAGCCCCAGTCAGAGGTGCGTGAGATGCAGCAGCCGCAGTACCCCCCTCACACCAATCCAAACCCTCTGGCGCCCATGAACAATGCAGCTGGTGGAAGAAGAACAGCAGGTGCATCGGTCTCTCACCCCACTGGCCGTTAATGGGAGCATCACACCCCGGAGGCCATCACCGCAAACTGGTTGCTCCAGCCGGCCATCACCACCTCCGACTCTTACTCAACCAGTGCACCCCCACCGCCATCGCAAGGTGAATATACCTCTCCGTATACCCCTCCCTACAGATGATGTGTC